>NW_027412811.1:66731-91286 GCF_025370935.1 Choristoneura fumiferana | reverse complement strand
AAAAAAATAATTACGCGTATCTATTTGACACCAACCGAGACCTAACTTTGGATATGTTCTCATACGACTCTGGCAGGATAAACAAATTTGGTATTCGAGCGGTATTTGAGTGCCTCAAAAATATTATGTTGCAGATCGACTATAACTCGAATAATATTAAGACTTTGACTCAGAATGTGTGTGATAACAATGATACTAATAATAATGCTAGTGATAATTTTGATGACGATAATTGTGGTGATAATAATAATTGTGATGATTATAATACCGATAATAATTCTGATAATGTGACCCATGATGAGCTTTTTCGTGAAGAATGAGTCTAATGCAATGCGTGTCCAGAATCTGCAACTGTTTCACCAGAACATTGGATACTTAATAAAAAATGAACTGTTCGAAATAACTATCTCTGAGCTCTCTAAACAGATTGGTGAAATAGACTGTATATGTCTTAGTGAAACATTTATGAAAACTTGGGTCTGAATGCAATTAAAAATGTCGGGTTATAACCTGGCTGCATGCTTTTCAAGGAAACACCACCGGCGAGGTGGCACGTGCATACTGATAAGGCATGGATTGGAATATAAACCGCTCAAAATTACTAGCGAATTGTGTTCCCCATACTTTTGAATGCTGTGGAGTTGAATTGATCAATTACAACTTAATAATAATATGTGTCTATAGATACCTAATTGTAAAACTGAGTTATTCATTCATAAGCTAAAGCCTTATTCCACAAGTTGACATACAAAAAGAATAAAAGAATAATCGTTTGCGGGGATTGGAACATCGACATATTAAAGAATAACATCAAACTAAAGAACTAAAATCTCTGCTTTTGAACTTTGGCTTGACAATTCACGTAAATTCACCTACTAGAAAAAAGTCTTGTATTGACTTGATAGCTACAAATTTGGATGTACCTAACGTAACATGCAGCATCCATAGCCTAGCCTTATCTGACCATGATACTGGGCAGTCTATATCATTTCAGATCCCACAATGCCATAAATATAAAAAACCAGTAAAAACCTATACTGAGAAAAGAAGAGATTATTGTCAACAAAATATAGACAAGTTCTGTAAGCATTTGTCCTGCTTAACTTTCAGTCAAGTGTATAAAGAAGTAGATTGCAATCTCGCATTCGAAGCGTTTCATGACCTAATCATTTTATTGTTTGACCTATGTTTTCCTATTATAAATGTTCAGGTGAAACAAAAACCCATAAAAAATAAGTGGATTACGAAGGGTTTAAGAAAATCTTGTATAAAAAAAGAGATTTATATTTCAAATATCACAAAGAAAATAGGAACAAGAAACATAATAAACAAAAGTATATAGCATATTCGAAGGTTTTAAAAAAGTGTATACTTAAATCACAACAACTAAATAATAATGTTTATATAGAAAACTCAAGACACAAGGGGAAAGCGGTGTGGGATGTAATAAAAAATAATATTAATTCGAATAACTTTAACAAATCAGAAATTAATAACATAAAAAACAATGGCAAAACTTTTGACACGCCCACGAAAATTTGTGAACTATTTAACGATTTCTTTATTAATATCAATCAATCACAAGTGAAAAATGATAGTAACAATCAAAATGCACACATAGGATCAGTACGTGGGTAGCATCTTTCTCTCACCTTTAGATCCGTCTGATATTGTGAAAATAATAAAGTCCTTAAAAGACACTAAATCAACTGGTTACGACCAACTTCCGACCAAAATAATAAAACAGTGCGCACCTCAAATTGCAGCACCTCTCAGTTATCTGGTCAATTTGTCATTTGAACAGGGCTGCTTTCCTGATCGATTAAAGCTGACAATTGTTAAACCACTCTTCAAAAAGGGTGACCCAAGTATAATTAATAACTACCGCCCTATCGCATTGATACCTATACTTTCGAAGATATTCGAAAAAGCTATGTATAGTCAAATTAATGGCTTCTTTGATAAAACAAATGTTATACATCCGAACCAATATGGTTTTAGAAAAGATAGCTCGACATCTCTTGCTTGTTTCTCCCTGATTAAATATATTACTGAATCACTCAACAATAAACAGTCCGTGTTAGCAATTCTCTTAGATATGAGTAAAGCTTTTGATTGTGTTTCTCATAATATTTTACTCTCGAAATTAGAAAGATATGGGATTAGAGGAAAAGCTAATGAGTGGATAAAAAGTTACTTGACTGGGCGAAAACAGTATACAGAGCTTACAAAGATAGTTAACAATAAGAAAAACACGTATACATCTTCAACGCAAACTAATATTTATGGCGTACCACAAGGTAGCGTTTTGGGTCCCCTCTTATTTTTGGCATATATCAATGACATGCCAAAAGTTCTTAAGCATTCATGTATTTTGTTTGCGGATGATGCTACGCTAATTATTAGGAGTGAACATAAATGTGACCTAGAATTTGAAGCTACGAATGAGCTACATAAGGCCATAGAATGGCTGGAAAATAATAAGCTAAAACTAAATTTTGAAAAAACTAAAATGATCTTGTTCCAAACTCGTAATGCTGCCCGGATAAATATTAATGTCCATATTAATAATTCTCCCGTTCAGCTTGTGGACACGGCCACTTTCCTTGGTGTTACCCTTGACGAACATCTCAATTGGAGGGCGCATATTGAAAATGTATGTTCTAAACTAGACAGATTCGTGTTTGCATTACGACGCCTAAGGTCCGTAGCTTCAAGAGAAGCTACGTTATCTGCATATCATGGGTATGTCTCTTCCATACTACGATATGGGCTTATCATTTGGGGTAACAGTGCGGATGCCCAAAGAGCATTTGTAACACAAAAAAAATGTATTAGAGCTGTATATGGAGCCCAATATCTTGCACATTGTAAACCAATATTTCAGGAACTTAACATTCTCCCATTGCCATGTCTTTTCATATTTGAAATAACTAAATTTGTCAAAAAGTACCCACAGTTTTTTCCACTGCATGACCAGATAATTAATAAAATTAACAGACCTAGCAGGAGACCGCTAAAATTGCATCAGCCTAGAAAAAACTTAAAATTGTTTGGCATGAACGTATACTGCATGGCTATAAAGTTGTATAACAGAATACCTGAGGATTTTAAGATGGTACAAACACACCAATTTGAAAAGAGAATGTTTAAGTGGTTGCTTGATAAGTGCTTTTATTCAGTTGATGAATTTTTAAATAAGTAACAATTAATTTAGGCAAATTGTATTTTATTTTATAGATAAACAAAATAATGTATTTTTTTTTCCTCTCTTCTTTCTTTCTGTTTTTATTATTAATAATGTTTTTTTATTTATTTATTCTAAAATTATATTAACTGTAAAATATTTCTACGCCGATGACGGCAGAATATGCTGAACTAACACTTTTTACTAACTTATATTGTACCATATTCTCAGAAATAAATAAATGATTGATTGATTGATTGGTAGGTTATTATGTGATGCAATATTTTGGGAAGAGTATTTTATGCCAAACGATACATTTGACATAGACAGATTTAAGAAGCAATAATTTGCCAAAAAAAATACTTACTTACTGTAAAATTGCGTTAAGTTAACAAAATGATTTCTGCCAAATGATAATTTGAGTAAAATATTTTGGGATGTGATACTTTGGGAAAAGTTATTTGACCATACATTAGTAATCCGAATATGTCGCTAAAATGGAACTTTCAAGTTGACAGACATGTCAATTGGCATTATTGTTAAGTTCTATGACATGCAAACAATTATCAACTTTAGGGTGGTAGACCACATGTGGCTGATGGTACGCTCAACGTCATGTTATCGTTATCACAAGCTATCACCCGTGACTTCGCACACATAAGGGTGCATCTACACCGCAGTACGCTGTCGTGGAAAAATATTGTGCAACGCGATCAAATTAGAAAAATTTCATGTCTTGTTAGTTAACATTTATCTCATTTTTATTTAATCACTCGATAGCAAATAAAATAATACGAAAGTTACTGATTACTCCATAGGTTCTTTGATTAAGGCAATTGGCATGAAAATACCTTTTTTAATGTCTGTATCTTTTGATGGCGATGATTTCAGATTTTGTTTTTTTTTCACTGCTTCAAGGCGTAGCAAATTTCAGCTTCATACCTCCACATGTTTCTGAGAAAAAGGGTCTGACTGACGGACAGACAGACGGATAACAAAGCAAACCTATACGAGTTCTGGTTTTTTTTTAGAGGCACGAGCACTTAAAACATCATCCGTAATATTGAAAGCACGTTCATCGAAATATTATTATCTCTCATCATCCCAGCCTATATATGTCCCACTGCTGGGCACAGGCCTCCTCTCAGAACAAGAGGGCTTAGGCCATAGTTTCCACTCGGGCTCAGTGCGGATTGGGAACTTCACACGCGCCATTGAATTGCTTCGCAGGTATGTGCAGGTTTCCTCACGATGTTTTCCTTCACCGCATAGCTCGTGGTAAATTTCAAATGTAATTCCGCACATGAATTTTGAAAAACTCAGAGGTGCGAGCTGGGTTTGAACCCACGACCCCCTGCTTGAGAGGCGATAGGTCAAACCACTAGGCCACCACGGCTATTATCTCTAGTTAATACCTATCCTAAGGCTGTGTTTCCACCAGAGATATGCATGGATACGTTGCGAGAAATGTATTTCTCAGGAACCATAAACAACGGTTTATTTCCCTATCCTCGCTCCGCTCAGCTGTTTCCACTAAAGCTAGATAAATTAAGCATTTCCATTGATTCATGGGAAACACATTCCTCGCACCACATTCTCGCACATCTCTGGTATAAATGCAGCCTCAGTATAGGCACCAGCCAGTGTATAAAATATTATTGGCGCCAAAGTATTCCCTTGTGGCCGCTGTGTTCCATGTGTGCCGCGACATCTTGATGTCCCGTGGCCTTCGAGTATGCGCGGCATCCAGGGCGGAGCCGAATTGTGACATCGATGTAAGTGGGTCGGAATGTGGGGTTCCGACATCGAAAACTATTTGTTTACCAAAAAATAGAGAATAAATGATGATTTTAATAAAAGTCAGACTCAAATGTGGAGCAAGACGCTGTTATCCTCTGTAATAGTGGGCAGTCATAGCTAGATGTCCAATTAATATTAATTGAGTTCATTCAAGTGTTTCTTCACTTTTAATAACCGTGCCAGTCTGTCTATGCCAGATATAGATATAAAAAAAAATAAGATTTCACCTTCACATCTTTCAAGTTTCTAGGTCTAGGACGCCCGATGTACCCAAAAGGTTTTCCAGTTTACGGCAATTTAAATGCAAAGACCCTTTTAAATGACTGCCATATCATTTGACCGTGCTATGTTCACTAATGTCTAACCATAACATTTTTTTACAAATGTTTCATATGACCTAATGCATTTTATTCGCAAAATTTTATTCTAAATATTTTTGAAAATGATAGGCGTAAATACAGCAAAAAAATAAATTAAAAATATCAGTCAACAAAAGGCCACTGACAAGTTTTTGGAATATTTTACGAAAGCGTATTTTTCATTTAAAAAAATTTGTTGCGTAAAAAAAATCTACTATTTAAGAAGCTTTACAGTAACTGTTTGATATTCCAATCCAATGACACTGTTTTTTGTGTGTGAGCACTCAGTATAATTGTGTCGGTATGAAAAATTAAAGTATAGGCACATGTATGTAATGTACGTTTAAAAGTTCTAAATTCAATATTTACATTACATATATTACCCCAACCGTAGCCCCATTTTAAATAAGAAGAGATTTAGGAAATATGTAATTTATTATTAATACTGTTCAACTATTAAAAACATCTTCTAATATAATCTTCCTCAGGGACAAGACTTGGGGGAACTGTATATATAGTAAATATTTTTAGGATAGTTTAGTATAACTTCAATTGTACCTTTTTAATTTAAAAATAATATCTTCCTTATCGCTATAACTTTAATTAATTTAGTTTTAAAATAAGAAACACCACGACACGACATATAATTAGTAGTATTTTCGTTCTTGGTATGCCAACACCACAACTTTTTTTTTTCTTTCTTTCTTCTTTTTAATTTTTTTTAGCATTTTTACAAAACTAGCCTAACCTAACCTATGGTCTTGAAAAAGAACCACAGTTTTAGAATAAAATGCATTTGGCCAAATGAAAGATTTGGTGAAACGAATCATGTTGGCAATATGCGCATGCGAGTGTTGCCCGGCGGCATGTCGACGACAAAGTTTTCCGACTTGCAATGACTGATTTCGCCGACTAGCCTGCCGACAAAATATTGCAGAGATTGATCGAAGGAGTGTGGTGGGGTGTATACTGCGCTTTAAACACGTCGATTGATTGATGTAATCAGGTTATCCGACTTGTGTTGACGCGGTACTTCCCGCGCAAACACCTGCTGGGCTACTCCGAAACTCGAAACTCGAAGTTCGTGTCATGCGGTCCCTCTGACACTTACACTGTTTGATCCGAGAGTGAGAGGGACCGCACGACACGAACTTCGAGTTACGAGTTTCGTAGTAGCCTTGCTGGTTTTAAAACTTATACCGTTCGTGATACTCTGCTAGGTCTCAGCTGTCGGCCTGAGTGATCTCCGCTTGTACACACATTCTTTACTAATATTGACGTTAGTCTGGCGAATAAATCGGGAATTTTATTATCATGCTCAACATTTCAGGGTTCCGTGCCTAAAAAGTAAAAAACCGGCGAAGCACGTGTAGGACACGCCCAGGATAGGTTTTCAGTAGCCATTAAATAAAAAAAAGAAATAAATAGAAAACGTTTATTCGCATTTCGCAAATTACATAAACACAAAATAAACAAGTATAAAGTAAATATTAATGAAAGTATTTGCGAAATACATTGCATTACGAAAAAATCAAATAATATTTTTCTAAAGATTTCGTATTGTGTACGGAATCTTCCAAGTTTAGGTATATTTTGTACCTTAGGCTGCTATTTACTCTTAACTACTACAATAATTTTCAGGCAATCTTAGCCGCTATAATTTTCCCTGTAAATATGATATATCATAGTGAATTTTTTCAAATTTTTTAGTTTTAACTAAATGCGTGTCTCCGACTGGCTCAGCAAAACCCACCAGCATAAAATAACAATAGTTTATATAATAATATGATTCATAAGGTAAACGTTCGAATGCTCAGCACGCTAACGACACCCTCCTGCCATCTCTATTGCTAATGAAATGACATAAGATTAAAGATGTCAACTATTGGGACAGTGACGAGCACTCGTACGTTTACCTTATTTCCTTGTTTAGTTTTATACATAAATAGGCTCATGTAAGGACACTGCAAACTTGGATCATAGTTTCCTTTGTTTCAAATCTTCTGCCACTTAATTATCTGCGAAATAAATTAAACGTGAATGCGATTAGTTATTTTTTCTAAGTAAATATACTTCGCACTCCCTTATAACTTGTAAGAGTTTCCTTAATATGGGCACAGTAGCGTAACGTGCAATCTTTGTCACCGATTGGTAATAAAATAGTTTAAGGGTGAATACTCACTGGCGTCACAACCAATCCCGGCAAACATGGCCGTCGTAACAAAGAGCGACCTCTTATTTCGACATCACCATTAACATTTCAACGTGTAATATCAGAATAACCGGCAGAAGTCGATATAAACAGCACATTCCACAGAGCGGTGTCATTTTGGGCGGCGGCCAGCGCAATAGGGCTACCACGCTTCTAGGGTCCCTTCCAACCGCATTCAATATGGTTTCTTAAGACGACATAATTCGCGCCAGCAGCAGCTAAATGGTTAGTGTGAACCTGATGTCTACGGATTGCAGGTGCGAAGCTCGTTTATATTTGAACTGCGCATTTCGTCTATTTGTGAGCGTCTGAGGTTTACCTCGAGATTGCAAATTATTTGAGCGATGGTTTGAACAGCGCCTCTGGCGGAACGTTTGCGATGTTCGTGTTTTCATACAAATTGAGATTTTAACGCGAACGCGATCGAGACATATTTTGTAACCAAAAACTTACACTAAGGGCACTGAAGAAGAAAACTTAGCTTTTATGGAAAACTAGCTGTTGCCCGTGACTCCGTCCGCGCAGAATTCGTTTAAGGCTATCCCACGTGAACTATGCAATTGTACGGGGCAAAAACTATCCTTTGGCCATCCCCGAAGATCACAATATCTATATACCGAATTTCATCTAAATCGGTTCAGTGGTTTAGACGTGATAAGATAACAAGTAAACAGACTTCAAACTTGCGCATTTATAATATTAGTGGCACTTATATTATGAAAAGTTAATAAACATAATTCATTTGTTTAGTTTATTCAAGCGTGTACTTCATTATGAGTACAGACTGTTCGATAACTACAAAGTAAAGTCATCGTCTAGATTTTCTGCCACAAGCATTGACCCTAGAACACTGGCCGCGTCTCTACTGTACCCCTAGTGTAAGTTTTCGGTTACAAAATACGTCTCGATCGCGTTCGCGTTAAAATCTCAATTTATATGGAAACACGAACAGCGCCTCTAGCGGAACGTTTGCGATGTTCGTGTTTCTATACAAATTGAGATTTTAACGCGAACGCGATCGAGACGTATTTTGTAACCGATAACTTACACTAAGGGCACTGGTAACTCAACTGGTAGGTCAAAACCTAGAATTCCTAGGCTTTCAGAGGGGAGCGCCAAAGTTCGCATACTCTTCGCTAGTCATACCGTAATTTTTGTCCGAATCATCGTTTGTCATAATTTTTTTCCCACTGAAACCTTAAATTTTTCTGAAATTTTTAAATGGTCATCCTATAGAAAACTATAGGTTAGGTTAGGTTTGTTTTATAACAATTTTGAACAATTATTGGATTCAGAGAAAAAAGAGATGACAAACGATCATTCTTGCAAACATGTATTCGGACGTTCAATAAGTACCCGATAAGGAGCCGATATGGACCCCTTTGAGAGAGGTAAGCACCAGTCGCCCGAGATACTAACTGTCATTTTCGTTATTCAGAATAACACTTGATCTGTCACAACCTTAAATCTATGAGTATATTTGTAGCACACGTGCCCGCCAACTACAACACATATTACAGTAGGTTAAATGATTTTATCCAATTAATCAAACAGCAGAGTCCAAATTTAGAGCATGAATCAGTATAACTTCCTTTGTTCAAACCTGTTACTTCATGAACGAATTCGCTGTGTTCTTTTGTTTATTCTAAAAGATTCTTGAACTTTCGCGAAGTAAAAGGACGTTTTTAATAATAGAGTGTACCTTTTCTTTCAAAATGTATTTAATTTTCATCATACAAATTGTATGAGTCACTTTTGTGATGCCCGTGCCGAGTGCATGAAAAAACGTCACAAAACTGACATTTTTGTTTTGAAAAATTCTTAAACTATTGGAATCGGTTGTGCTCTTGATCATAAGTAGAAAAAAAAATCTAAAAAAAAACGACATATAAGCAAATCTATATTAAATGATATTTTAACGGATAACTCGCGTGCTCCTGTGAAGAAAAGGCTACGAAATACTCGTAGCCCGAAACATGTCGAGCTAAACTCGATTTAAGACGTGAGTTATCTGTTACAATATCATTTAATATGAGTGAGTCTCACGTTAGTTTCATGTTCAAAATAAACAAATCCCCTATGAAAAGAATCTTTTAAAGTGGATCTCGAAAATTAGTTTGACCTTGCATTATCAATTGTTAAAGTTATCGCTTTGTTATTGTTGCGATGCAATACCGACTATTCACATTGTTTTGTAACTCAATCCAATGTCTCAGAACTCCTTGTGAACTCTCTTCCACTTGGAATGCGAGCATGATGTAGTGCTGGGGAATGCTGACAGCGCCACAGCCGGTATAAATAGAGCGGTATGCAGCGCAGAAATGCGGCATGGCGCGACAGGGCGACCCTTTGACGACTCGGAGACACTGATTTTCAGGAACATTCTGCGTGGACTCAGTCAAAAAAGTTATAATAAGAAGCGTAAAAGCTTACTTTCTTTATTATTTCTTTGTGTTATAGTATCTTAAGACCACATGGTTGGTTAAGTAAATCGTTGATTGTATTCTGGCTTTTGGACTTTATTTGTGGTTTAATACCATCTACATCGACATCTATGTACCTTACGGCACTAGACTGGCTGTTTGGAACAAAACGCGCGGCGCATCAATCATCAATATTACTTTGACACAACCGCTGTCACGGACGTCAACAGACTATAGTGAACTGTTCACAAAACCGCGCTGTGAACTGTTTTTGTGCGCCGTTTTGATGTAAGAAACATGCAGTCTAGTACATAGATGTCAATGACCACCTACAATTGAAGCTCTGCGTATCATCCATTTATATATGTTATGCAGCTTTTTAATAACAGCGTTTCTTGCACTTGCAAATTGGTTTAATAAATCAGTATGCTCACAGAATGGATGGATTAATCTATTAATTTATTAACCATTAACCAGTTTGGAAGTTGACGGCCTTAGTTTCAGAGGACTTGTCATTTACAATGCCTTAATTTTACATTTCGTTGCCCTCTCAAGTGTTTTATATTTTTCTTCTACGTCTTTTTCAATCATCGTGTCTTCAGTCACGTACACATACTTCAATCTTGCAACTTGACAAACGTCAACTCCACCCTCTTATGTCCATTACTTCCTTCCTTCAATAATAATGTACCCGATATTTTACAGCAAAATTCACCAAATGAACTTTAAATTAGAACAACTTCTGAATAGGTATATCCGAGTAAAGGTTTTTAATAAAGGTAATTTAAAATATACTCAACTGTTTTGCCCTTGGATTTTATCACCTAACGTCCTCGTGAGCGCTGCGTACAATTTAAAATTAAAGTATGACACGAACGCAAAGGTCGAGTGGGATTGAATGTGAGTGCAGAAATAGCCAGGAATGTGCAAGGTACGGGGGCTGAATATCCCGTCTGTCTTTACAAGGCCGAATAACAGAAAAAAAATATTTCCGTTTCGATAGATAGATAGATAGATAGATAAAAAACTTTATTCACAAACATGCCATGACAATTCTACATAAACAAACGATTCAGATTGTTACATATTTAAATTAAGTTGTCACGGCACAGCCGCGAAAAGGCGCCGACTCAGCATGTGCTGCGACATTGCTGTCACAGCGCTGATATTCTGTCGGAACCAGTAGGAGTTGACGCACTCAGTCACATACAATTTTTACTCAAAGTTACTATAATAATGTATAATTTAAGGTTCAAATAACAAACAAACATAACAGACATTCTTTGAATATAGGTACCTAATACAAGCAAAAACAAAGACAAAGATTTTCGCAGCCTGGTTGTCAAATAGAACCGACGATACCGGGTAGTACTAAGCATTGACCTGAAGCTTCTGGCAATCCAATAAATATGTTTTAAACCTTTGCTTAAACATCTGCCTTGAACGAACTCCTCGAATAGGAGGAGGGATGTTATTCCAACACTTCGAGGCCAGATACCTAAAACTTCCCCGAAATGCAGCTGTCCTGTGTCTGTACGGGCAGAGTACACAGGCTCTGTTCGTTCGGTATCTAGCTGCCATCGACGACCATTTCAGCTTTTCGTGGAGATACTCAGGTGCACCAGTCCTCACAACATCGAAAAGCAAAGCAGCAAACAACAGTTCCCTACGATGCGACACACTTAGCATGCCTGCGTTGTTTAAAAATGGAGTAATATGGGAACGTGGAGGAACAGGAAAGCAGTATCTCACACAGGCATTTTGAACTCGTTGCAAAAGCTTATGAGTTTTCTTTAACAAACAAGAGCCAAAGGAAGTTAAACAATAGTTCAATTTGGAAAGAATTAAAGCCTCACAAAGACGTATACGAAGATCTATACTCAAATACTTTCGAATCCTGTAAAGTAAACGCAGCCGGTAAAAACAACTACGAACTACATCTCCGACGTGCTTTTCAAATTTCAGACTCGAGTCCATAAGAATGCCCAAATTGCGAGCCTCCTGCACCTGCTCCACCGAGTCACCGAGGATAGTTATTTCGGGATCGTAAGCTTTTACCTTATCAATTTGCTTACGGGAGCCCATAATCAAATATTTGGACTTTAAAGGATTCAGGACAAGAGAGCTCGCAGTAGACCACTCAAGAATCGAACTCAGGTCCTCGTTGATCAATTGGACTGACTCCTTAGTTTCAGATGGTCTGAAAGACAAGTAGACCTGCAAGTCGTCTGCATACAAGTGATATCTACAATGCCTAATGCTGCTACAAATATCCGAAGAATAAATTATGAACAGGAGAGGGCCTAAGATAGATCCCTGAGGAACTCCTCTGCTGACCGGCTTTACGTCTGAAAAAGTCCATGACCCATCGGGATTTTGAAGCTTGACCTGTTGTCGGCGGCACGAGAGATAGCTTCTAAACCATTCAAGGGAAGAATCCGCAAAACCGTAAAACTTTAATTTTGACAGCAATAAGGTCACATTGATCGTGTCAAAAGCTGGGAAATTTATAACGACAATTATAACGGCTAAGATTGCTTGAGAATTATTAGTTGGTGAAAGAGTAAATAGCAGCCTAAGCCTAACTCAAAAAGTTGCTTAGGTGGGTTAGGGTTCATTAATACAAAATTGCATAATGCCTTATTGACTAATTTGACTA
Organism: Choristoneura fumiferana; assembly: GCF_025370935.1. NCBI lineage: Eukaryota > Metazoa > Arthropoda > Insecta > Lepidoptera > Tortricidae > Choristoneura > Choristoneura fumiferana. Next base: position 78,646 of record NW_027412811.1, on the reverse strand, counting down.
AATTTCATATATATGATCCCATAATGCCTAAATATCAAATTGACACATTCTTAAAATGAACGAAAGTTATTTGTTAATGGCTAGTTCACCAGTTAATTTTTGTGTTAAAAGCTTACAACGGAGAATTTTCATACTAGGTATTATCTCATTTGCCGGTGCCAGCTTTTTGAACCCTAAAATGCGAGCATCTTACCCGAAAGATCCAGCTGGAGGCGAGGGTTGATAGCCAAGTCGAGGGTAAAATGGTTTTTAATTGAGTCACGTTCTTCGATTGAGGCGCACTGGAAATGGCATCCAATTTTTTGGGGTTCGCCGTAAGCCGTCTTTGTCTATAACAAATCCTAGGTATTTTACACTGTCTTTCTTGACATTAGTAGCACACGATTCCACCCTGGTAGGCAACTCAGTCTTTCACTTCAATCACGGGGATATGTTTTTTTTTTAACCTTTATTTTTCATACATTGCTGTCTTCATAATAACCTATTAGAATTGTCCAGTTCTATTAATATATCGGTGTACAACAGGTATTGTAAACAAGTCTAGAAATTGTAGGAGAACCTCATGAAAAAAAATATTTGCTCTCTCGATTTTAATAATGTAATAACTAACTGATACCGGCTATGCGAACTCAAGGAGGAAAATCGCTTCTGAAAAACTTTCAGAGAAGCTGCAATTTGGGGCGGTAATAAATCTCTCGCTTTTTACAACACAGATGGAGGCCATGCGAAAGATATGAGTATGAATGTACCTATACAGTTGAGGAAATCAAATGACGTACCAACCAGGGTAGAACCTGCAAACATTTCACTATATTTTCCTTGGTAATTGGAAGGGGTGTTAACATGATTAGTAGCACACAAATCCACCCTGGTACGCAAAACAGCATTTTATTTCAACAAAAAAGAATTAGCCAAGTAGACGCAGCTGTTTTGAAGTCTTGCGCGAACACACATTTCTACAATTTTTTTATTACTAACTATTTTATAGGTAACACAGCTGTATTAGCAGTTGACTTCGAAGTCAGAGATAGGTAATAAAATAAGCTGGAAAATATTTAGTACACACCTTTATTTGGCACTCTTAAAACCGTCTCAAAAGTCTCATCAAGTTCCATGTTCTCTTAGGCATATAGGCCTATAGGTCATGAAAATCGGTCTTTTGCAAATATCTCGCTTCCTGTGGTTTCGATTCCAATTTCCACATGATTATGACGTCTATTGTAAATATACAAAAATAAATAATTAAACAAACAACGTCAAGTTAAAGAAACGCGTGTTCATATGTACAGTCACCTATATTCATATTTGCCACAGCGAAGTATGAAAAAATATCTGACACGTCCAGTTGGCCCTAGAAGTACAGTCCCATCAGATATTTATACACGCTTTGTTGTGTCACATATTGATGCTGGTGACTGTACTGTACCTACCTATCGTGATTCATACTACTATTAAATACGTACTAGTAAACGTGCCCAAGTACCTAATTATTAAAGGAAATTCCAAAACAGTACTTATTCTAGGAACGTTGTTAATTGTTACACATACAGACGTCACAATGGTTTTTTTATTGCGGTCATTGTTGTTACATGATTAATTTTTAATTAAAATATTGAAGTAAACAGCGTATGCCCTAATAATAAATCAAACATGCATTGTGGAATATCTCAGCAACACTGTTTCTGCTAATAGGCATCAATATATTATTACTATATTTTTATATAAACTGAGAATAAGAATATGAAGATTCAGCCACAGATAGAGCGGTCTCTCGCTGGGGAGCCAACTCTACACGCCATTGATCACGCAACTCATCTGCTCATAGTCCCCCGACTGATCGCATGATAATATTAAATATATGTATACTAATAAATATATAATATAAATATATACTATATTAAATATATATTATATTACCCAGGCAGGTAGGTAGTAGGTACGTGCTCATTGCAGTCGGTCTTTCGTTGTACACTTTGAAAATCAGGCTGAACCATCAACCATCAGTAGGCTTGTTATAACAGATTCCGAACTAAACAGATCCCCAACTCGTTTTCCCTTAAAGAACGAAGAGGCTGGAAGAACTGTGACTCTCAGCACGTGAGCCGAATGAGCGAAGCGAGCGTGCCGCAGCAGCGTCGTCGAAAAGTCAGAACCTTTTTTAGGGTTCCGTAGTCAACTAGGAACCCTTATAGTTTCGCCATGTCTGTCCGTCTGTCTGTCCACGGGTAAACTCAGAGACTGTTAGTACTAAAAAGCTGTAATTTGACATGAATATACATATCAGTCACGCCGACAGAGTGGTACAATAAAAAAGTAAAAAAAAAATTTTTAGGGTACCTCCCATAGACGTAAAGTGGGGTGATTTTTTTTTCTCGACTAACCCTATATTGTGGGGTATCGTTGGATAGGCCATTGGGGGTTGCTAAGACAATTTTTCTATTTAGTGATCTGTTTGCGAAATATTCAACTTTAAAGTGCAAATTTTCATTGAAATCGAGCGTCCGCCCCCTCTAAAATCTAAACTGTTGGGTGGAAAAATTTGATAAAATTCAGAATGGTAGTAAATATATCAAATTTACAAGGAAAATTATAGCGGCTAAGATTGCTTGAGAATTATTAGTAGTTTAAGAGTAAATAGCAGGTATAAAATATACCTAAACTTGGAAGATTCCGTACACAATACGAAATCCTTAGAATTTTTTTTTTCGTAATGGTTACTGTCCTGGGCGTGTACGACACGCTCTTGGCCGTTTTTTTTTGTAAAATTGTAATCTGAAGGCATTTATTTTTAACATATAACATTGTACAACCTACAACTGAAAACGAACTGATTAGTCTGATCTTACCATGCGGAGGTTCATATAAATGAACTACAATCTAGTAAACAGAAACCAAAGAAACAGATAATACTCGTAGTTGGGGGAGAAAAGTTCTCGAGTGGCGACCACGAACCGGAAGACGAAGCGTTGTTGGCAGGCCTTTGCCTTCCACTAGGTGGACTGACGACATTGTCACGATGTCATCGTGAGAGTTGCAGGCAACCGGTGGATGCAAGTAGCGAGTTGTAATTCATTGTTGCGTTATAACGGGGAGGCCTTTGTTCAGCAGGGGACGTCTACTGGCTGATGATGATGGACTCTACTAAACAATAATGCTTTTAGCTGGTGCCAGAATAGCCAGGTAAAAAGTTGTAATTCACATGGAAAACTTGGAACTTATATAAGTTGTATTGGCATGGCACTGGAACTTCGCTACGAATATTCATCTCGAAGCTAGAAGAAAGCTAATTACTTTCGATTCTGACATTGTACTTTCGATTCGACTCCATATTCGACCACTCACTGAAATGAGTACTCACAAGTTTCACATTTATTTATAAGCGTAAGCAACTATTGAAATAGGTAAATACTGATTAATAATGAATGGTTTCGACTTATTTTAACACTGCGGTCGTGATTGATGATGATGCAGTTTAAAATACCTTAGGAAAAAGTGACAATATAAAACTTAATAAATAAAATCACTTTATATAGAGTTCCACTATTAAGTGACGCTTTATTTTTGCTCATCCGTATGTTTATGGGTCTTTGCACACCGCGTTTTATACAAACGCGGTAGGTACGCACGCGAGTAGTATGATTGCTCTACCTATATGGAACGAAAAACGCGGTTGCAAAAGTGCTCTAAGACTTATTCCTGTGCTATAAGTCAGTTTCATGAGGTATACAAAGTTGCCAGGAGACAAACAAAAATTTTAATTCTATCTGATGAATTTTGATCGTTATTGTGGATTTGAGTACAATATAGAGTAAAATATTACGCCGGGTCTCCACTGAGCGAGCCGTGTCGCGCAGCAAGCGCATGATGCTTGATTTTGTTCGCCACAGGGCTCCACATCGCGCTGAAAATGGCTGCCGTGCGAGGGACTCGCTCAGTGGATACCGAGCTTTATAGTACTATCAATCAGCTGCAGAGCAAAGGTACCTACCTCCCAATGTGGATATCGCCGTTACAGGGGGTACCTTAGTAGAACCTTTCCTCTCCAGCTGACTGTATAGTCATTACCAGAACTTAATGTAGGAGTGAACTTAATGCAGGTGGTAGGACCTTGTGCAAGGTCCGCCCGGATTGCTACCACCATCTTGCTCGCTAATCCTGCCGTGAAGCAGCAGTGCTTGCACTGTTGTGTTTCGGCGTGGAGAGTAAGACAGCCGGTGAAATTACTGGCACGTGAGGTATCCCATCTTAGGCCTCTAGGTTGGCAACGCGTCTGCAATACCCCTGGTGTTGCAGATGTTTATGGGCGGTGGTGATCTCTTACCATCAGGAGACCCACTTGCTCGTTTGCCATCCAGTAAAATAAAAAAAAGGTCGTCCAAGATAAATAATTGGTAATTCGCTTATTATTTTATTGTAGTGAAAATTCCCATCCATCTTGTGTATGGTGTGGTATGGAGTTTGGAGACTATTTAAATGAATCAGATAGACTATGATAAGATACAGAGTATACTTCACGGAAAGATACTTTAGCCATGTCATCGTTACACATCAATACATTTCAGTGGATTAAGTACAATGAATGTTTAAAAAAATTAAAAAACAACTTTGTTTTTTTTCATGCATAGGTAATCATAACTTCACAGTCGTCTCGTCACGATGTCGTTACGTGCAATTGTTTCTTAGGAGGATGAGGATCCTCAGGCCAACCATCTGTTCTGGGGTACCGTGGCCATTGCTTTGTACTTACAATGTCCAGTAGTAATTACTTCTCATGGTAAAAAGTAATTGGGCTCCCACATTAAACTGGCGTTAATTCTCCGAAACACATTCGAATGGCTAGAATAATTACACAGCACAGAGGGACCGCTGGCTACTGCGAAGTGGGTAATTAGACCCTGATTACTGCTACGAGGAACCGTGAGATGCTGTTTTTAACGGAAAAAAATGGCTAATTCAGTCAACCGGAGATAAAGACTACAGGAATTGTGGCGATTATCAAATTGGCTTTGTATCTGCGCCGATGCTAGTTGTGTATGCGGTTCGATCACCTCGAATGGTTGAATGTTGCAATACCATTAATCTCGGAATTCTCGCATATTAAATTGCCACATCGGTTACCGAGAACTGTGCTAGTACACAGAAGTTGAAGGGCAGTCAAATATTGTAATAAAATTGTTATAAACTCTAATTCTCTCTTAATTCAGTAAATGAATAGCAAAATGTTGTTGTTTTTACAAGCTTTTCTTTAGCTTGCCCTGTTTATTTATTTATTTGTTTGTTTGGGTCAAATCTTGGAAGCTAAATTTGACCCTCTTTCAGCTGTTCAATTGACTTGAAATTTGACATAGTTATGTAAATTTGGTGACAATACAATAATCTGGTAGTGACATCTTAGTGGTCCTGCTAGGATCGGCTCCGCAGGAGGGAACTCCTCGATGGTTAATAGTACAGACTTGAAATTTGGTACGAATATGCAGTTTAAATTACAATGGAAGTACAACAAAAAGTAGAGTCAGCAAAAAGCTTGTATTAAAAATTAAATTTTTAACAGAAACATATTTATGGTTTGCTCTTATTATTTGAAAATGAGGTTTAAATGAAATATAGCATAGAAAAGAGTCGACTTAATTAAGTTCTAGGTTCATACCTACGTGTAATAGTGAAGCCTGAGAAAATGCAGTTATCGACTACGTATTTGTGCCACGTAGTGGAGTGTGGTTATACCGATTATAGGAAAAGCAATAAACAGGAAGATGTGAAAAAGTTAATGCTAGCGTTGCGTTGTTGTTACTGGGAACTTGTAGCGCTCTAGAAATTATATAGAGAACCCACTACTACGTAACATTAAATAGTAATATTATACAGTTAAAGATCGCATGTCGGATAGGTATTCTACATCGTGCCTTTTTTGATTTCCGAACTTCGACAGACGGCTCAATTTATTCATAGAAACAACCTGGTAATATTTTTTCGTACATATAACTTCAGCCGTGGTGGCCTAGTGGTTTGACCTATCGCCTCTCAAGCAGAGGGTCGTGGGTTCAAACCCCGGCTCGCACCTCTGAGTTTTTCGAAATTCATGTGCGGTGTTACATTTGAAATTTACCACGAGCTTTGCGGACTTCCTAGTTGCATGGACCAAAATAAAAATATAAATGAGATTCGTGCATTTGATGATTCATGGTGTACCATTCGTTCGCCATCCCTGACTGAGTGTATAAAATAATTAATTTAAATAATATAGGTGGTATATCATTATATATTGCGTGATATCTAACTAATATTGTAAGTAAATGCGAAAGTTTGTAAGTCTGTTTGTTTGTAGCTGAACCGATTTAGATGAAATTCGGTAAACAGATAGTTTAGATAGATAATTCTACGCAGACGGAGTCGCGGGTAACGGCTAGTTATAAGAAAATGCAAAAGTTTGTAAGTGTGTTTGTTTGTTACCTCTTCACGTCTAAACTGTTGAACCGTTTAAGATGAAATTCGGTATACAGATAGTTTGCGTCCCGGGGAAGGACATAAGTAGGTAGAACAGTTTTTATCCCAGAAAATTGTATAGTTCCCGTGGGATAGATAAACGAATTCTACGCGGACGGAGTCGCGGGCAATAGCTAGTATATCATAAACAAAAGCAAAGTTGTTTTAAACGAAAAATTGAAGTACCTACCGAATAAACAATGGGATTTTCTTGGAAATACGAAAATATCGAGCGGCAACGGCAAGTCGGATGTCCAATTAGGAGCGTACGAAAGCCATATTTGGGATAGGAAATATATTTATGTGGTTTTATTTCCGTTTGGATATTCTGTGCGATTCCATGAATATTGCACTGAAATTATAACAATAATAAATTCATTTATTTCGGGCAACTTGGCCCATACAATAAATACCTTACAGACTAACATACATATTTATAATCAATAATATTTAAAACTAATTTGGTGACAAAACGGCGGGTGGAACTAATATAAATCACATGCTTCGATCCAACCTAAATTTTACTTACAGGTTGTCCTGCCGTGGACTTAAAATAAATACTTTGGTCCATGACACTATTACTAAATTGATCAGTGTTTTTTCAAGTGTATTGTACAATAGGTACAATTGCCAAGACGTAGAAGGATAAAAGACACCCTATTCGGCGTTTCTTCGTCTCATCGAGAGGTTGCTATGATGGAGTGGTAAAGCCTGTGACGCTCTTGTGGTTGAGATAGAGTCATTGGCTTTTATTTGTGGAATAGGTTGTTATTTAAGGAAATATGCATATCTAAATACAGAACGATACTACAGCAACTAAACAATTAAAAATATATACCAAAAAAATGACTTACCTAGAACATGACCTACATATAAAATGACTAACCTAGAACATGACCTACTCATAAAATGACTAACCTAGAACATGACCTACTCATAAAATTACTTACCTAGAACATGACCTACGTCATCCAAAGGTTTTGAAACAGGATTAGAAACCGAATGTCGGAAACATTGGGTGATATGAGTAGTAGCCTTTACATTACTTAAGTCCTGACGGGGATTGCAACGATCACCACCGCCCATAGACCGCCCATGAATGAATACCAACAACTCAAGTAGAGTCACTGATCTGCTGCTGGCCCAGAGTCAATATTTAGTTACCTATCTGGTAGAAATACAGGAACTCTAACTAATAATCGAAAACGACATAAAAATCTACAGCCAATTCGTAAAAAATGTGACCAGGAAATTGAGGCGGTTGAACCGCTGGAATAATGACCCAAAGGAAGTATAAACCCAGTGTGAAGTGGACTACTCTTGTTGTCGTAGTGTCAAGGTAAGTTACATTTTTATAAGGTGTAAAAATATCAGCTTTTATAATATTACCCAAACCAGATCGTAAAAAAAGAGTTCAAACTGATGCCGTAAACAACTTATCTAATGAGGAAGTATATAGCTCAAGTGTTGGCGCCATCATATAAGACAAGGACAATCACAGACATAGGAAAAAAGTGACTGATCAGCAAGACATAGGTACTCGTAGTTCCATACATATAAGCTTTATTTGTTTACTTTGTTTCCTATTTTCTACCTGACTTGGTGTTGCTTTCATATATCAACGCAGTGATTATCACTGGAGATATACAACTATCTACCCAGAAATTTAAAAGCCTATTATGGCCACAATGCTTATCTCCCCTTGTTTATTTTTTTAAATATTTACAGCACTACAAAAAGTCAAGTCAAAAGTCAAAGTCAAAGTCAAAATATCTTTATTCAATTTAGGCTATAACAAGCACTTATGAATGTCAAAAAAAAAATCTACCACCGGTTCGGAAAAACCTCTGCTGAGAAGAATCCGGCAAGAAACTCAACGAGGTATATTTTTATTTTTTTAAAACAGATTTACAATATTATTAAATGATATGTATACATCACAAGTATTTAACACAACTTTATTTTTAACACAGTAGGTTCGCTATTTAAAGGGATCGCTAATGCGGATCGGAATTATTTCCAAATATCCCTGTCCATGATATAATCATTAACTTTATAATACGCCTTTGATATTAATGTCTTTTGACAATAGATCTGAATTTTGTATCCGTTAAGTCAGTATTGTTCATCTATACCCGGCTACGCGTTTTATTTGAGTATATACTTTCCCGGAGTCAATTCATTAAATACCTACTTACAAAGCAAAAATTACCCAGCGTAATTAATTATTAACTAAAAACACAGAATAACTAATAGTATACTACCGTACCGTAAAATTACTTAAACCACAGACATTACCAACGTTTTCTGTTATTAAGTATAGGTACCTACATAGTACATACACACACTCGCAAACTTCCGTATTTATAATATTAGTAGGATTATCGGTTTCACGACACATAGTTATGAAACACAAAATGACGAAGTACTAGAATAAAATGACGAAAAATAAAGAGAGCCTATGAATCTCTCAAAAGGCCGGCGATCCGGCAACGCATCTGTGATACCCCTCGTGTCCCGGGTGTCCATTAGCAGCGGTGATTGCTTCCCATTAGGTAACCCGCATGATTTCCCCCCTATACAAAAGAAGAAGATATTATGTACGTAGGTACTTCTGACTCTAAGTAGGTACCTTACTTTACGTACGGATAAGCATAAGCAATCAAACTAATTCGTCGGTGCGGCTGCGTAAGCGCACGTGCGAGCGTTTGTTAATGCAGGGGGGCTACTACGAAATTTGAAAATCGAATTTCGTATCGTACCGTCCCTCTCACTTGTATTAAATAATATAAGCGTGAACGGGACGGCAAGATACGAAGTTCGAAAGTGCCATTTTTAATTGGCTTAACGAGCACACGGAATACGGGCTTGCAGTACAGTTCATGGAATTTGGTAATGACACCTCCATACGCGCTGGAAGGATGTTACGACATTTTCGTAGAAATATTAGTACTTACGCGGTTTTCCATTTTTTTTTTAATTTTATTACAATAAAATTTATTGTTATATGCCTCAAGAACATCTTGAGGACTAAGAAATTATTAAATAAAGTTACATATATACACTTAACTTGTTTGACGTGACTCTACATTTACCTAAGTATTTTTTGTTAAATTGTTTTTATCAATCTTAAAATAGGCCCGTAATTAGTTTTTTAGATTTAAAACGATTATCAACAGATATAAATGTAACATGCTTAAATCTAGGTAATTAAAAACTGTTTATTGTACTGGGTGGGATCGTTTAATTTCTTAGTCCTTGTACCAAAAAAAAAATTTTTTTTCAATTAATTATCTTAACGCTAAAAATGAATTGTAGGATTTTACTTTTTCTTTTAGTCGGAATCTTATCTTATCGATTGTCCAATAATTATCATTGACACGAGAAAAATATTATTCGTAAGTTGCGACTGCGATTTTGATAATTACGCACTTGCAGCTTATGGCTAATAACGAGTACTTAGTTTTCCGCGTATCGTACGATGTTCCTTGAAAACTGCGTTCTTAGATTAGATAATTAGTTTGAATGCTTCTGTGTAATATGAAATGAGGTTCTTGCTTACCGCGAAGACATTATTATCTAAACCTTTGTTTTATTTCTAATTTGAGACGAAAATGTCTTATTATGACACGTTTGTCTGGCCGCTTTCCGTTGAAATGATTGTGTTAAGATCTAAGATCTACCCACGCGTTTCATTTAATAAACAGGCACAACTTTCTATTTTCTCTTTATAACATACTTCATATAATTTATTGTCTGAATCTACGTTTTCGCGAGCTAACTAGGCCAGAATAAATTATTGCACTTGCAAATATTAATACAAAAAGAGAGCTGTAAACTTTTCCTGTAGAAATTAATGCGTGAAAATGTGCCGGAAGATAAACAAAGCGCGGGATTCCCAAGAGTGATGCTCAGCGAATGAATTCGTATTTTAAGACTTACAACATATGTAGACAGCTCTCGACGTTAATATATGAATTCTTGGCGCCCGGAGCACTCATCGAATTGATCAGAATTTTCCAGTGTATGAGATAATGTGTTTACAGCCTAAGATCCCTACTTTAGGAGGAAAGTCCCAGATAATCATTTCCTATTAGATAACCCGCATGCTCTTTTTCCTCCCTCTCATAATAAAAAAGGTGTCGACCTGAAGCAGTCAAGATACCGAAAAAAAATCCATACTAATATTATAAATGCGAAAGTAACTCTGTCTGTCTGTCTGTCTGTCTGTCTGTCTGTCTGTCTGTTACGCTTTCACGCCAAAACCGCTGAACCGATTTGGATGAAATTTGGTACAGAGATAGAATAGACCATGGGAAAGAACATAGGCTATGTTTTATCGCGAAAAAGAGGCTTTAAGGGGTTGAAATAGGGGATGAAAGTTTATATGGTGGAAGTTCGTCGCTGTCGAAGATAAAACCATGAAACTTGGCATTTAGGAACTTAATAAAAAATAAGTCGGTATTTGTAAGAGCTTTTTTGAAAATTCGACCTGTGGGGGGATGAAATAGGGGATGAAAGTTCATATGGAAGGTCGTCATTATCGAAGATAAATCGATGAGTCTTTATTAAACTTGCCATTTCGGCACGTGATTAAGAGATAAATAGACATTTGTTCGCGCGTTTTTTAAATTCTTCCTGTATGGGGGTGAAATAGGGGATGAAAGTTTATATATGAAGATCGTCATTGTCGAAGATAAATCGATGGTTCTTTATGAAACTTGGCATTTGGGCACGTGATAAGAGATAAATAGATATTTGTTCGCGCGTTTTTTAAAATTTCTCCTGTGTGTGAGGGTGAAATAGTGGATGAAAGTTTATATGAAGGTCGTCATTGTCGAATATAAATCGATTGTACTTTAATGAACTTTGCATTGGGCACTTATTAAAAAATAAAATAGATATTGTTCAAGCGTTTTTGAAAATTTTACCTGCGAGGGGATGAAAACTTATATGGAACTTCGTCATTATCAAAGATAAATCGATGAATCTTTATGTTTAGGTATTCGATAAGAACAAAAAAAACTGGTTAAATTCGACTCAGACTCGCGCATCAAGGGTTCCGTACGTAGGTATTTATGAATGAATATCCAGTGTTAGGAAAAAAAATTGCTAATAGAGCTACCTTTATACAAAATTCCAAGTTTCTAGGACAGCCGGAAGTACCCTAAACCTTTTTCAGTTAAGGCGATTTGTATGGAAACACTTTTTTAATGACTGTAGCTTTTGATTGCGTTAACTTAGAAGTTCGATTTTTTCACAGCTTCCGGGACTATTGACCTGAGTTTAGGGTTTTAATTTCAACTCGATACATACTCCGCGCGTTTACGGGATATAGGGTCTAAGGGTTCCATTTTTTTCCTTTTGAGGTACGGAACCCTAAAAAACATTTGTTCCGGCTCTTTTTTCACATTTTCGACATTTTTCAATAC
>NW_027412811.1:0-66631 GCF_025370935.1 Choristoneura fumiferana | reverse complement strand
TCATACAGGATTGCCGTGGAAATTGACGTGGATGTTCTACTGAATTAAGGTCACAGCTCATTACAGCCACCCGGCACCCGACCAGCACCGCCTCGCCTCGATTGTTCATATGAATTTGTATGGGCATGCGCTCACTACATCAACTCCTTGCGTCACCGGATCGCCTCACTCGCGCGGTTGCCACGCGCGGACGGCGAGTGGACCACTCGGTGACAGCCCGCTGCTCGCCGCCATACTGACTACTAGGAAATTCGTGGACCACGCGAGGTCCACAAGTTGACTACGCGGCGTCCACCCGTTGAATACCAGTCGACAACGAGTGGACGCCGAAAGTCGAGGCTCTAATGAGCTGTAACCTTAATTGAAGAGAGTTTAAGTACCTAATTTAATCATTGTTTTTTTTTCATTGTTGTTGTTTTTAGCAGCCGCCATGGGGTGTACTCCTACGCACCTCTAGAGGAAGGACAACGAATTAGTCCGAAACACGTCAAGCTAAACTCCTAATATACGTTATGCCTATCCAATTTATTAAAAGTGTAAACAAACCGATTTTATCAAAACTCACTGGATCGAATCAATAACACATTTATCTATAATTCGTGTCTTTTAACTAGATGTCTAATCATTTTTTTCTGCATCAGAATCTGACTTAATTCTTGAATGATACATATGTATAATTTGCAGTAGCATAAAAGTAGAGCATACACGATCAACCTTCACGCTATTCTGTAGTATTTTCCATACATTTCTCATACAAATCTATTCGAAAACTAGAGAGGCACTAGCGTAGGACACTGAGGAGTCCTGGGGCGTCATACATTGCGAAGACTGGGCGTATTTGAGGAATTTCATCGACATCTGAGGAGCGTTGCTGGAGCTCTGCAGTTTTGATATAGCCTGAAAGAAAAATACATATCCCACTAATATTATAAATTATTATTTCCCAAAGAAGTGTCTCGTCGTGAAATTGACAAGAATCATTTTTTTTCAAGAAATTATTAACACTAAGGAGGAGATCATAAAACATCTTTACTTGCCCGAATTTCACTTGCCATACCAACGTTTGCCATAAAATATATAGAACCGTGCTGTTTTCAGGTTTTTTTTTTAAATGTCATCATATAGAATGCAGTAGGTTAGGTTAGGTTACTTTAATATCAACTCTGAAGAAATTACTATTTCAGAAATAAATTACTTTATGGCAAAAAAAAAAAAAACTAGATAAGCAACCAACGTTCAGCGAAGAAAAAATAAATTAGGTTGAAAATTAGGTGATTTTTTTGTAAAATGTATTTCCTTTCTTTTTCAAAAACGATTTTCTCTGTACAGTCAAATGCAAAGATATCGACATGGCAAAAGTAGCAAAAGTATGTATATGTCGGCGGCCGATCGTAAAATCCGCCAGATCACGAAATTCCTAGGCATATCGTGAAATGGCGCCATTTCATGATATGCCTAAAAGTTGTCCAGGCATATCACGATGTGCCTGAGAAACAATACGGCAGATCGATTAGAGCAACGCATTCGTCGATATTCCTAGCTCGATACCGTGCGTGATATGCCGAAAAAAAGAAAAAAATTAGGTACGACGAGCGAAGCAAGGAGTTGTTAGTATGAATTGTGACCACAACGCACGAGCCGAGCGAGCGAAGCGATATGCCTAGGAATTACACGATCTGCCTAACCTTCAATAGGCAAATCGTTAAGCGGTGAGTTTTGAACGACATGCCGGATGACCCTTAGCCAGTTCATGAAATGGCGCCATTTTACGATGTGCCTAGGAATTTCGTGATCTGGCGGATTTTACGATCGGCCGCCGACATATACACGACGTTAACGTTAGTGCATAAAGTTGTGTACATACATATTTTTGTAACTTTAACCGTGTTGATAACTTTGCACTTGATTGTACAGCAGCTGTATAGGTAGAGTCATTCACGATGACGCGTGCCGTGGTTCTTATTACAATGTCATTAATGTCTAATTTTGACAAAATCACGCGTCTTCGTGGATGGCACTAGGTATATATACTTGCATGTGACGTCATATGTATGTCTTTATCTGTCTAATGAATTTGAATGAATGAATATGTAAAGGTAGCTTAAAAATGTTTTTCAGGCTGTAAAAATGTAGTGCAAAGATGTACCTGTAGCAACACTCCGATGGGATGGCGGCCGCATATGGTGTTGCCATATTTGTTAAGATAATTTGTGAAGGAGCGAGGATCCATGGTTTCTATTATGTCCATGCCCTGTAACAATACAATACTTATTATGGACAAGTTCTGAGGTATATTCAGCGGCACAAAGTTTGGCCCACTCTCCATACAAAATTACCTATTACTGCATACATTTAAGGGCCAGATTTTAGTGAGTGAATGGGTGAATGAACGAACGAGTCGCCTGTCGGTCGAGCCACTCTATACTCTTGTGCAGGGCGCCGCGCGATGAGTACCACCGCATTTAGCGAATGCGGCTGACCCAGTGAGTGAATGGGTGAATGAATGAACGAGTCACCTGTCGGTCGAGCCACTCGATGCTCTGGTGCAGAGCGCCGCGGAACGAGTCCCGCCACGTGTAGCGAAGCGACTGCCCCAGTGAGTGAATGGGTGAATGAATGAACGAGTCACCTGTCGGTCGAGCCACTCGATGCTCTGGTGCAGAGCGCCGCGGGACGAGTCCCGCCACGTGTAGCGGAAGCGGCTGAACCAGTGAGTGAATGGGTGAATGAATGAACGAGTCGCCGGTCGGTCGAGCCACTCGATGCTCTGGTGCAGAGCGCCGCGGGACGAGTCCCGCCACGTGTAGCGGAAGCGGCTGCCCCAGTGTGTGAATGGGTGAATGAATGAACAAGTCACCTGTCGGTCGAGCCACTCAATGCTCAGATGCAATGCTCAACGGGATGAGTCCGCCACGTGTAGCGGAAGCGGCTGACCCAGTGTGTGAATGGGTGAATGAATGAACGAGTCACCTGTCGGTCGAGCCACTCGATGCTCTGGTGCAGAGCGCCGCGGGACGAGTCTCGCCACGTGTAACGGAAGCGGCTACCCCAGTGGCAGAAATCGGATGATATCACGAACAAGTTCTGAGGGTCTGCTAGGTAGGGGGCTAGAATTGCGCCATATCTAAAAAAAAAAAATTACAAGAAAAAATCAAAAGAGGAATACCATCACATACATACACCAACTTACAGATGTTAAGACTTACTTTGCTTCTTTATCGGGAGACAGCGATCCTACGAGAATGGGTATAATCGTAAAACCGGTTTCATATCTGAAACAATATAATAGTAAATAGTTATAAAACGGTGACAGTTTACTAAAAATCCTAAAAAAAACCCTGACTTTCCCTGACCACATTTCTAAATTTCCCTGACCAATCATGTACATTTCAAAGCAGGTTATATGATTTTTTCTACTGTCCGAGATACTAAGCCAGACCCGATGATGGGAATCCACTGCACACATAACATGCTCACTTTTTCGTTGACTATTTTCATGGTGCCAATATCAAACTATATATATTAAAATATGGCCATGAACACGTAAAATATAAGAATATGAATATATTTATTTGCGAAAATGTAGTAGTAAATACAGTTGGAGAAGCGTTTTTGAGTGCGTACATTTTACTTAAACAAGCATGCAAATTTTACTAATAAACTATTGATTTGTACCATATTAAATAACATTAGAATACTATATTATGTCAAACTCAGAAGTACATTACTTATTTATTATTGCTGAAGTAAGATTAATTTAAAGTTATTCATTTATTGGATCAAAATAATTATTAATGTTATAATAACACTTATCTAAACAAAAATTAAGTACGTAATTTATATTAAATATAATGACCCGGATAACTCACGTCTTAAATCGAGTTTAGCTCGACATGTTTCGGGCTAATCCGTAGCCCTTCGTCTTCGGAGCAACGCGACTCAGCGGCTGCTGCAACACGCGCACTAACTCGATTTAAGACGTGAGTTATCCGGGTCATTATATTTAATATGAGTGAGTCTCACGGTAGTTTCATGTTCAAAATTACGTAATTTATATTTACACTCAGGCATGTCAAAGTTCCTTATTTCTATGCGTAGAGTATTATACACTCTTACCATCATACATAAAACACTTTTCGTAAAACAAGCTGTTATATCAAGTAGTAATCAAATTATATGACCGAAAATGTATTTGTCATAATGTAGATCACTCCAAACCTGAACAAAAATGTTTCGTATTGGGAAAGTACGAGTTTTTTCCCTGACTTTTTGGATTTCTAGCAAATTTCCCTGATTTTCCCTGACCACCTTGAACTTCCCTGACTTTTCCCTGACTTTCCAGAAAGTGGACACCCTGGGGACCTGTCGTTTCACCGAGTCCAATTTTTCTTTTGGCCGAGCAACGTTTGGTATAATTTCGTCACGCTTATTATTCGTTTCGCCGAGTAGTCGGTAGGAAGTAAGAAGAATAGCGATAAGCAGATTTACGGTTGATCAATGGTTTGTTTCGTACTTGTTTCAGTTAACTCTAAATAAAAAGACTTGTCAAGATTGTTTTTAAAAAAGCAATTCATTCTTATTCTTCTCTTCTTCATATTCTTATTCATATTCATATTCTTATTTATATTCATATTCTCATTCTTATTATTCTTATTCATATTCTTATTCTTATTCTCATTCTCATTCTTATTCTTACTTACTCTTCCATTACTTTGGCTATGTACGGCAGGTGCATCTCTATAGAATGCTCGTCTTCATCTGTCTGTACGTCCATCCACTCGAACTGCCGCGTAGCTTCCAGCTCAGCGTATACTGAAACAATCGTGTTCGACTGTCAGATTCCTTAAATCTAATTTATTGAATCGTTACTTTGCGGACGTCCATATCACAATGAACTAAAATAATTTCTTTGCTCACCCGCGACCTTTAAAGTGTCTACAGATAGTTCAACTCAGTTGTGCGCGCGGCCCTATGTGTGGGTAAAGCGATAAGAACACGTCTTGCTCGGACGACGACTGCCGCGTCACGTGAAAGTTGTATATTTACAAGCGCACGCACACATAGGGCCGCGCGCACAACTGAGTTGAACTATCTGTACACGATAAAATCCGGGCATGCCTGATCTGGTGTATCTTTGTAATGAATGCTAATTTTCAAGCAGCACTTTTTTTAAAGTAATTAGTGGTTATGAAACTACATAATAAAAATATAATCATAATAAAAAGTTAGGGCGTCTGTGAGTTTTAGCTTTATATATTAGACTGTGCCTAAATTATTTTGTACAGCGTCTTCTGACGGTCTTTTCTAGGTTTTTATGTAAAGTTTATATTTTTTTTTATAATTGGACAATCCACTTTATAGCTTATAACATTGTCTTTTCACGACAGCTAATATTTTTCGAATTGACTTCAGATTGAGGTAGTTTGGAAGTGTTTTAACTTTGGTGAATTTGCCTTTTTGACAGAAAAATGCCTCCCATATAAAAACTACTTTTGGTGCTTGGATTAGAAAGTTTTCCCGACTCCCCCAAGTAGAAAACAGTTACATCATGATTTTTATTGGAAAGATAATATCCTAATGAGCGTAAAACAGCTTGTGAAAATATAAATACAATACGGTATTTGACTATTTTGTATATGTTTTATAAATTAAAACTACACAATGCCTGTTATCGAATAGAAAAACAATTTTTAAGCTACCTTTACAAATAACAAAGTTATAAAGGTTTGAAATTCAAGATTAGACAGAGAAAGACATACTGGCATGTGACGTCACACGCCAGTACCGCCATACTTGCTGCGTAGAAAAAAGCGTTTGAGAAAGAGACAGGTACATAGATTTTTCAAAAAATCACTATAAATCCAATTTTCAAATGCTTTGTCCCTTTCTAACAAATACAAATGTCGAAGTGACAGATAAGGACAAACGAATTTTAGCGGCATTTTAACTAAAATAGGTTTGATTGTCGTTTATGAATAAGGGGGTATCTGTATATCTATATTTTCATAATAATATTAAGATATGGCAAAATCAGGAGTTGTCAAATACCGTATTGTGGCATTGAAGTTGAAACGAGTGAAGATTATCAAAAAACGCTGTACAAAGTAATTTAGGCACAGTGAAATACATAAAGCTAAAACTCACAGACGCTCTAACATTTTATTGTGATTGTATTTTTATTATGTAGTTTCATAACCACTGACTATTACAAAAAAGTGCTGCTTGAAAATTAGCATTACAAAGATACACCAGATCAGGCATGCCCGGATTTTATCGTGGACAGTCTTTATGATCTATGTCACTCACCTTGTTTGTCTATGGTTAGGTCATACAGCGGTGTCTGGTACTTGTCGAGCGAGGACAGCGCGCAGCCCCCAGCCGCACGTGGTGGGAGGGGCCCAGGATGAATATACGTTTGCTGAGGACAGAACATCGCAACCATCAACATCATCGTCCCCTATTTTTTGGTCGAGTCGCCTTAAAGCCCAAAGTCATTGCTTTCGTTGAGTTTTAAATAAATAAATTATGCTCTTTTTTTTCAAAAATGAAATTTTATTTACTTACACCACCACGGGGCTGACTTGTCGGTAGGCGAACGCGGCGCACGCGCCGCAGTAAGAGTAACCTGCGTGCCTGTGAACAAATAAAATAATAGTAGTTTGTTCAAGAAGGGCCTAAAACAAGCCATATTGACAGATGTTTAGCCACCCGAGGTGAGCGAAGGTGGCTATACTTCGAGTGTCTTTTATCCACATCCATATCATAACTTCCTTACAATACTTATTATGTTCAAAGATGATAAGCAAATGACTTGTATTAAAAAAAACTTCTATCTGTCTGTGGTTGCATCTTAATGTTTATATTATTAAAGTATCGGTAAGCGACACTTTAATTAAATCAAACGTACATCTTCTTAAAAAAAATAATGTTTGGTTGCGATAATCGAATTAGTCGATTTGTATTCATTCAATAATAAAATTATTGTTCCATACATTTTTTGAATCTCGAACATTACAATCGATTTGAGAATCAAAATCGACTCAAGCCTAGATTGCTTGAATTAAAAAAAAACTATAGCTGTCACTGTCAGTCATTTGTTTCGAATTCGAAATAAAGTTTTAGCTGAAGCTTTATTGAAACTTAAGTTTTGAAGACTGTACCTACACGATAAAATCTGAGGCTGTAAGCGCCTATAGTGCCTAAAGTTTCTGACGCTCGCGGTCGCAATCAAATGACAGTTTTCGTATGCGCAATCTGTCTTTTGATTGTGATTGCGTGCGTCAGAAACGTTAAGCAATACGGTCTCTGGCCATGTATGGCTTACTAAAATAAAAAATACAATCATAATAAAATGTTAGAGCTTCTGCGAGTTTTAGCTGAGTGCAAGTAGCCCTAATTGAAGGGTTCTGTACTTACGGGGCAATGATGGCACGTGCGGGCCCATGGGTGAGATCCGCTTTCGACAGCCATAGCTCCAGCTGCCGCGACAGTTCGCTACCTGAAATCAAGTTTTACATTGAGGGGGAGGCTCCAATAGATAGATCTCTATCGAAAATACAAACTGAGACATGGATGCACAGAAAACCAGAAAAAGAGACCAGCGCTGGGAATCGAACCTCCTCCTCATCCTCAGCAATCCGTGCTGCGTGCTATAACCCCTACACCACCGCTGGACAGGAATCTAGACACGAATCTTTCCTATGCATACATATCGTAGGTTGCTTATTTCCACTACGCTACTTATGCAGCAGCACTAGCGACATCTATGTTCCGCTCTCATCGAGAGACGTCACACTCTTTCGGAACCAACCGCACACCCAGACAAAGAGATGTGTGAGATGTGAAGAGATGACAAATTTGTAGTTGAAACAAAAAATACAAAAAGACTCCAAAACCAATCATAGAGAGATCTCTGTCCAGACAGGTGTAATGCATGGGGACAGAAGTAAGAAGGACGAGCGTCGGAACTTGTATATATGCGGCCGAGTTGTGAAACTTCGATAGCGCGATGAAGAACATGGTCGGAGTTTCTATTGTTGCTCTCTAGATGGCGCTAGGAGTCCAGAGGCCTTATTGTCTAACTCTAACACACCAGCTGGGCTACTACGAAACTTGAAACTCGAAGTTCGTATCGTACCGTCCTTCTCGCTCTCGTATTAAATAGTATAAGTGTCGAGGGATCGCACGACACGAACTTCCGAGTTTCGAGTTTCCTAGTAGCCCAGCACAGGCCGTATTGCATCTAAAAACTATAATTTGACTGTGATCGTGAGCGTCAGAAACATTAAGCAGAGTTTAGACTTGCAAGAAAAATCGTGCAAGTTGCATTACATTGCGGCGCTCGATTGACCACTACAAACTCGTTGGCTTTACGGCCTCGCAATGTAATGCAACTTGCACGATTTTTCTTGCAAGTCTAAACTCGGCTTTAGACAATACGCCCTCTGGAATCACAATCGTTTTCACTACTTCTTTCTGCCACACGGTATAAGACGAGGGTAGAAAGAGACGGCGAATACTGTTGCGAACGTCAACGCGTTAGACATAGGTCTAAGGTTTGATTCCCGACTTCCAGCGTTTCTTTTAGTTTTTTCAATGATTTCAGCTATCTACAATTTGGTATGTAGATAGCTGGACATCTGTAATAACACAGACTACTTTCTATCCAGATATTCCCACGGGATAGGGATAAAATCTCGTAATAACAACCGCTGGCTTAGAGTCAATAAAGACCATGAAGAATCCGGCAAACTGGGAAGTAATCGTAATTCCCACGGGAATTTTGTAAAATCTCGGAATTCCAATTCAACTGGTTGATCTATTTATGGTTTAGGTACGCGTACGATGCCGCGGGTAAACAATAGTTTACAATATATTTAAATAAAGTAAAGTCTTAAATCTTATACTAATATTATACTTAAATGCGAAAATTTCTATGCGAGTTAAAATTACTGGACAGATTTCGATGAAATTTAATAGCTGTCGGACAGTAATTTCAAATGAACTCAAAGTAATTGTTTCAGTTCATTGATATGGACCTCCGAAAACTAACGCTTATTCAATATATTATTAAATTCCAAATTAAATTTTTTAGGACAAAATAGGTACCTAGCAGGGTTTAAATTTCAAAGATTTAAAACATTCCAGAAGACTTTTATTATCCTAAAAATATATCAAGTAGGCATCATTTTGTGACATCCAATTAAAATACATAATTTGTAATGTAGTTTTACTAATACGGTATTTGACAACTCCTGAATTTGCCATATCTTAATATTATTATGAAAATATAGATATACAGACAGTGTTTAGCGAAGAGAAAACTTAAATCGGTTGAAAATTGGATTTATAGTGAATTTTTAAAAATATATATACCTGTCTCTTTCTCAAACGCTTTTCTCTATGCAGCAAGTATGGCGCTACTGGCGTGTGACGTCACATGCCAGTATGTCTTTCTCTGTCTAATCTTGAATTTCAAACCTTTATAACTTTGTTATTTGTAAAGGTAGCTTAAAAATTGTTTCTCTATTCGATAAAGGCATTATGTACTTTTAATTTATAAAACAAATAATAATTTACAAAATGGTCAAATATCGTATTGCATATTTAATCCTAACTAAATGCAAATATGTTAACAGTAACAGTACTACAAATATAAATAATATTTTGCATTAAAAAATACATATGCCAATTTCTGTTGCTATAATAAATAAATATTTTACAAATCACCAGTATCGTGCCAGGTTTTATTTAACACTACATAATATGGTAACAATTTTTTTTTTGCGTTGTAGCGAAAACTAGCCTACAAACAGTGAACCTGACTGATGGGTTCTAGGCACTAAATGTGTCAAAACAGCGACAATTCTTTGTGTGTGTGTAATTCAGACTATAAAAAAATTAACCTTTTGAACGCCACAGTCGGCAAAACGCGACAGCTGAAAATCGTGCCATGGGCGCCAAGTCGGCATTTCGTGGCGCCTATGGAACGATTTTTTCTCTTATTCTATTGAGTGTGCTCGCTCATTTCCTTACACAAGGAACATATCAAAGAAGTGGTATATTGCAAATGGCTTTGTCAAATGTTGACCCTGTTAGAAATGTGTAAACCATTCTTATAAGCTTGTCTATGGTTATTGCATGTTGTTTGACAACTGACAACACTAGCGTTTGTCTCTGGCTCTGTTTGTGTTCCTTCCTTTTTGACATCGATCGCTCTCGTACGTGTTCTTGATTTAATCCATTTATTTCCTGTTATAATTCGATATTATAAATCATATTCATTTGTTGTATCTATGAAGAATACAGCGTTGAATGAACGAAGTGTGTTATTTATGCAGCCACTGCCTCCGTTACCCTGTTTCCACGTCATCCTGCACTGCGCCACATCTCAGACCCTGAGAGCCAACAATTGACCTGGCCTTTGTGCATGGGACACACACCTCCAAGAACTCTTCTTCTCACGTCTGAGTTCCGAACTCATTCCAACAACAAATGGGACAAGTCTTCCACCTTCTGGCAAATCTCACACCGGTGATGGTTTAACTCTCAATGGAATGGTTTTGAGATTGGTTTTTTGGAATCTTTTTGTATTTTTTATTTCAATTCCAAATTTTTTGTTACTTTTACGGTCATCCCGTAAAACCTATATCGAAAATACAAACTGAAATATAGATGCACAGAAAAACCAGAAAACTAAACCTAAAATTGCTAAAAGTGGCTCCAAAGTGGTAACATTTTGTGTGCACTGCCTACCCCATTTGGGAATACAGGCGTGATATTTGTGTGTGTGCGTGTGTGTGGGTGAGGAACGATTAAAAAAAAATTTTTCGTCTGGCCAGTTGTGGCGTTTAAAAGGCAAGATAAAATTCCATAAAACAACTAAGTGATCATATAGTAGATAGTACCAGAATTACAACCTACATTACATCTCACTTTGTTGCTCTCAAAATAGTCTTTACTTTTTATTAGCTCCATGTTAAAAATAAAAGCCCAAAAATAAATCAATCATCATCATCATCATCCTCAATCATCTTAGCAAACTTCTCCGAGGCCTCCTTCAGCAATTTCTCGCTGAACTTTGGGAATTTAACCTCAAACTCCGTCTTCAAAGCATCCAAGTCTAATTTATTCAGTTCCAGTTGCTCCAATGACGTCTTGGACTTTTCATACTCTTTGAATTTGTCAGCATCTAGCTTTGAATGCTTCTTGATATTATCAAGCCCCTCAATAGCATCATTGACAGCATCTAGCAACTGCGAGTATCCGTTGTTCTTGTCGTAGCCAAAATCTACATTTTTGGTTGTAAGCTTGTCTAAGTTGGCTTGCTCCGTTGTCTGTAGATCTTTGAGGATGTCTTGTGCGTTGCTTTGTCTGTTGCTTCGAAAATGTTTGAGCAGTCCTGCCTTCGGAGTTCAAGTAATCTGAAATACAAAACTATATTAATGAAAATTGATCATGTTAACACGCAATGGAAAGAAATATCTTGAGACTGAAAAGAATACAGAAAACTAGAAACTAAATAGGTCAATCAGCTTTTTGTTGCCTTGGTAATGTCTCCAGGGTTACCTATTAATGTATAATTTTATAGGGTACAAATCCACTAAAAGATAGAAATTAGTTTACAAATTATCTATTTATGTAATTCTTATGTATAGTAATAAAACTGTGTAGTATATCTTTGTAGTGGTCTGAGGGTAACCAACGGTGCTGGTTGAAAATCAGCGCTGAGATGTTTATTATTAACGCTTCAGCATTATGCTGAGCCAGTGTCCGATTCACAACCGCAATGACACATACTTTCCTACGTGTTGTCTATTTGTTCTTAATACTATTGTTGTGTCTTGTGTTGTATGTATGTAATGTATTCTCTTTCTTTCTTTTTTTTCTAAATTGTGACATTTTTTATGGCTTATCTCATAAGTGTGCTAAAAGTATAAATTGCAAACATTTTTCTAACAAAGTATCACCAATGTCTCCTGAGTTACTGGACAGGATAACACGAAAAATTTTTTGACCCAAACATTCTCAAGAAAACAAGGTTTTTTTTTTTATTCGACAATGGCAAACAAGCAACTGGGTATCCTGATGGTAAGAGATCACCACCGCCCATAAACATCTGCAACACCAGGGGTATTGCAGATGCGCTGCCAACCTAGAGGCCTAAGATGGGATACCTCAAGTGCCAGTAATTTCACCGGCTGTCTTACTCTCCATGCCGAAACACAACAGTGCAAGCACTGCTGCTTCACGGTAGGATTAGCGAGCAAGATGGTGGTAGCAATCCAGGCGGACCTTGCACAAGGTCCTACCACCTGCAAAATAACATAATATCTTCAATATCGCGTAAAACTGAATTGGAGATGGGCAGGACCTATAGCAAGATATAAGGAGAAAGATGTACTCTCGAAACAACAAAACGGCATGACCAAGTATGAAAAAGTGTTAGAAAGCAAACAGAAAGATGGATTGATGACTTCTTAAAAACAGTAGGAAAAGAATAGATGATTACTGTTACAGACAAAGAATAGTAGAAAAAGATGGAGGAGTGTTTTAGCTTTGGAGACCACTAATGCGGAAAAAAGCTATAATTAATTTTAAAAAAAAGGTGTTCTAAAATGAAATATGTTGTTTATCTTGCAATGTAACCACACCCAAATTGTTTTGCAATGGATTCCATCTCATGTTGGGGTAGCTGGTAATGAGCAGGCAGATAGATTGGCTAGCCTGGCTGTCACAGGGAGGATTGATTGTGTTTCTAAGCCACATGGTACTAAATTAGTGCAATTGGCTAAGGAGGAGTGCTTTTCTTTATGGCAGGAACTTTTTAGTACAGCATCATTGACAAAGGGCATTTGGTATGATACCATGCAGAATAAGGTATTTAAAGTTCCCTGGTTTGATTGTGCCGGCCTTTCCAGGGGCCTTCTTGTGTCAGCACTATGAGTTTGATCTGGTCACATTCCACTTAATTGTTTTTTTGCATTTGATGAGAGTTGTACAATCACCTTTGTGTATAGGTTGTAATAAGACTGAAGACCTTATTCATTTTCTTCTGGAATGTGATCAGAATAAGGACATCAGAGACCGGTATTTGGATGGTATGGGCTTTTAGGTGTAAATGTAATTCTCAGTCGACCGCTTTCAGAAGAAGCAACACGAATTTACAGATTCATTGAACGGGCCTTTGCATCCAGAGATGTGGTTTCAGTGCAAGGGAGGAGTAATATCTGTCTGTAGTGTGATGTATATATCTGAGGCTCCCCATGAGGCTGACATAGTCACATTTGGTGTGCTAAGGTCTCGTTAAAATATCGGAGTGAAAAAAAAAGGAAATATACTTTGAGTTGCGCGAGCAGAGCGGCGGCGCGCAGTGCGCGTGTTGCAGCAGCCGCTGAGTCGCATTGCTCCGAAGACGAAGGGCTACGGATTAGCCCGAAACATGTCGAGCTAAACTCGATTTAAGACGTGAGTTATCCGGGTCATTATATTTAATAGGAAATATACTTCTTCAATGTTTGTGTTCTCGCCTGCCATTGTAACAGGGGGGCTACAATGAAATTCGAAAATCTAAGTTCGTCTCATACCATCCTGCCAATGCTAATAATATGTAAAACGAGAGTGAGAGGAACGGTACGATACCCAATATTCTGTACGGTTTCCGGCACGATATGTATCGGAAAACTACGCCCACACTAAAGAAACTATATAAGTATAACTAACCTCTCCTGTTCCGCGACGAATGAAATATCCTTCAGCCTTCTGTTAGTCTTGTCTAACTGCGACATAGTCTTCTGAAATCTATCAGCTAATAACGCCATGTCTTTGTCGATCTGAGTTTCTTCACGTTCAATCTTCTCGTCCAGCATGCAGTCTTCCAGCATTGATCTTAGCAGCTTTCCGTACGCTATTTGCT
Organism: Choristoneura fumiferana; assembly: GCF_025370935.1. Taxonomy (NCBI): domain Eukaryota; kingdom Metazoa; phylum Arthropoda; class Insecta; order Lepidoptera; family Tortricidae; genus Choristoneura; species Choristoneura fumiferana. The sequence continues at coordinate 52,716 of NW_027412811.1, read as the reverse complement.
TGTGCTCAGCATCAAAATCGGGCATAGAAGGCTCTTGCCTGATAGACAAATCCCCATCGCCCATAAGAGAAACATTTTTGTTGGTTTTCGTACGGGCATTTCGTTCTTTTGTCACAGTAGATGGGACGCGGCGGGACGATGATGGCACGCTAACTGTCGACGGACGGCTTTTGTAGGCTTTGGAAGTCGTTGCAGGCACGAATTTCGGTTTTTCCGCCATGATTTTAGATCTTTGGGAACGGCCAAGAAACGGCACAGGACAGGAACGTTTGTTTACGCCGATTGATTGACGTTCGTTTAAAAGTGTCATGGCAACGGACATTTACGACTCGTTCGGAAACCTTTTTTTTTTTATTAGAATAAAACAACAAAAACGCCTTTACAAAATTTATTATTAAGATTTATTATTACTCGGCAGGAACAATTTTTTCTTTAAACACATTGTCATCCGCGGGCATACGTGGCGTAGCCAATATCATACAATCAAAATTAGCCGTGACTCGTGACGGTCGAACCATGACGATTCACAGCACATTTCTGAACGAAAATTAATCACAATACGACACTTTTATAAAAATATTTGTATTATCGCACATTATTCTTACACTAAAATTAAGTATGATAATAATGGGTACATTTTTCGATTCATTTCTGTTACAAAACAAGTTTCGGAGCCGTGATTTTGAAACAAAGAGACAGGAGGAAGACTTCAGAGAAGGTCGCTGAACTTTTGACTTACGTAGTCATTCACAAGAGGATTTACAATACTTTGAGAAAAAAAACACATTCTTTTACGAAAAGTACACAAGCTTACATTTAAAAATGTACACACTGTTATTGTTATCCATAATATAAACCTCTGAGTGGTTTATTTACTAACCTTTTCTATATCAGAAGGATAATTTTAGCAGAAAAAATGGGCTTACCATTTTCTGTGTACCAACTCCCAGCGTGAGAAGCGTTGCGACAGGACATTTTTACAAGATTTTATGGTCACTTAAATAGTGAATAAAAAAGTAATGACTTTAGCTTTTAACAATCACACAATCACAAACATAATACAATTGACTGGACTGTCATAAATATAATATGAGTGAGTGAAAGTGAATGACTGACTGAACAATAAGGTCAATAAGCGCCCACTGCGCCTAGCCTGGTATTGCTACACTATTTATTAATTAAAATACACTATGTGCCATTATTCTTAATAAGTTCTAAATTATAGTTTAAATGATGTTTGTTCTAATAAAACTTAAACTTTTGAATTTGAATATCATCACTACGAGAAATTAACTTATGTCTTGATAGCAAAAGTAAATAAAAAAAAACAAAACGTCATTCTGATCCAGGGCTTCAAATACCGTTAAAAAATGGTAACGTTACCAACTGTCAACAGATTTAACGTTAAATCATAATTAACGTTAAACGATTTACCGTTACTTATACAACTTTTTACCGGTATAAAAAATGGTAACGTTATCAGCTATTCATTAAATTAACGTTAATTCAAAAGTATCGTTAAATCATTTTAACGGTATTATATTACTATTACCGGTAAGCTTGGGTAACGTTAAATGACAGATTATCCTCATTTATCGAGCTAGTATTCACGCGCAAATCGCGCAATACGCGCATTCCTCGTCGTTTTTAGGGTTCCGTACCTCAAAAGGAAAAACGGAACCCTTGTAGGATCACTTTTTGTCCTTCTGTCCGTCTGTCTTTCTGTTAAGACGCTTTTTCTCAGGAACGCGTGGAGGTATCGAGGTGAAATTATAGGGGTAGATATTTGTATGAGAAATACGAATATCTGTTCTCGAGTCTTGGGTGCATAATAGTACATTACTGCAGAGGCCATGAAGTAAGGGATTGATGGACGAGTTCGGGGTAGACGGCCGAGTCGTAGACGAGGCCGGATAGAACGAGTCCAGCAATCCCTGTTCTGGCCGAGGCTTGTATAGTGCTTTTCTCAAACAATGTGAGGAAATATTTTTCATCCATCCATCCATCCATCCATCCATCGCATCGCATCGCATCGTTTCGCATGGCATCGCTTCGCATCGCATCGCATCGCTTCGCATCGCTTCGCATCGCTTCGCATCGCTTCGCATCGCTTCGCATCGCTTCGCATCGCTTCGCATCGCATCGCTTCGCATCGCTTCGCATCGCTTCGCATCGCTTCGCATCGCTTCGCATCGCTTCGCATCGCTTCGCATCGCTTCGCATCGCTTCGCATCGCTTCGCATCGCTTCGCATCGCTTCGCATCGCTTCGCATCGCTTCGCATCGCTTCGCATCGCTTCGCATCGCTTCGCATCGCTTCGCATCGCTTCGCATCGCTTCGCATCGCTTCGCATCGCTTCGCATCGCTTCGCATCGCTTCGCATCGCTTCGCATCGCTTCGCATCGCTTCGCATCGATTCGCATCGCTTCGCATCGCTTGGCGTCGCTTCGGACGGACGGACGGATGGATGGATGGCTGGATGGATGGATGGATGAATGAAATATTTCCTCACATTGTTTGAGAAAAGCACTACACAAACCTCGGCCAGAACAGGGATTGCTGGACTCGTTTTATCCGTCTACCCCGAACTCGTCCATCAATCCCTTACTTCATGGCCTCTGCAGTAATGTACTAATTTAAGTATGTATGTATAATGTTAAATGTTTAAAATTATGTTGAATGTTTGTTTATTCGATGCTTAGTAGGTTAGGTACCCATAGCATAAACTTTGCTTACTTTGGGACTGAAGGGCCCGCTGGGCTACTACGAAACTCGAAAATCGAAGTTCGTATCGTACCGTCCCGCTGACGCTTATATTATTTAATACGAGAGTGAGAGGGACGGTACGATACGAACTTCGAGTTTCGTAGTAGCCCTGCCGGCCACATGTCCACATTGCGGCGTCATCAACGTAAAATGGCGCGGCGGCCCGATGGGCCACGGTGCCGCGCGGTGCACGTTACGGCGTCGTGAACGTACAACGGCGCCACAGGGCGGCCACGCCATACAAAATACGCGTCCTTGAATCTACATAGGCACGACGACGTCTGTACACGCGTCAATGTGTGCGTAAGACACACAGGGCTGACTTTCGCAAAACCCTAGTACTATAGGGTATGTAGGTATGGCTTAGATGTGTAAATAAATGTAATCGTTAATTTATTTATTTATTTATTTATTCAATACGAAGTCAGGCTTACAGTTTGCACCAAAACGCCTAGCTCGTTAATACTTAATACTATGCTAAAAATAACATTATTTTAGATAAAAGTGCTCCCCAACCATCGGCAAACACGTCAGCATCCTGGATTTCAGTCAAAAATTCATTTAGCAGCGCAATTGCCCTGGCCGTTGGACAGTTCCTAGCTCTACGAGTCCTCAGCCCCGCCAACGCTGCGAATAAGTGATGGCGGCGGCGCACTCCCGCCCGTACATACCGTTGCGGGACGAATAGAGTCATTTGCCGCAGTACCAGAGGATTATTGACTCTATTTTGCAACAAAGAACAGTAATGTACGAGCAAATGCAACTTTCGCCTATGCTTAGGGTGTCCAACCCAACCATGCCTGACACAAACAGCGACGGAAACAAAAACGGAAATAACCATATAGCCTCTTATACAGGTGCCGAGCAAACTTTCGCTGGACTCTCTCTATGAGCAAATTGTATTTCGATTCCATAGGATCCCAAACAATGGAATTGTATTCCAGCTTACTACGTACAAAAGCATTATACAGGACAATAGAGACAGTTAATATATTTTTATTTAAACCTACTTAAAATGTGTCTGTCTATGTATTTAAAGCATTATTATTTTAAATTACAATAAATATATGACTACAAACTTGAACGAATTAGTTATTTCATGTATTAATCGCGATACTTTTAGAAAGCATTATTTATTTACAAAAGGAAGTAGGCAGGGTAGGAACCTCAATTTCTCGCGCGCCCATTGACAAGTTGGCGCTTGCTCGCGGACTCACGGCGGATTTCACGGAAAATTATGTGACTTTGTACGAGCGACAAATTATTAGAATATGATTGATTTTCGAGTTTTTAGGAAATAAATACAATTGAATGTTTTATAAATTAAAGTTTATTGTTTTAATCATTTGAAACCTTATTAGTTAAAGATTACTTACTTACACTAAAATATTTCCTTTTAAAGGATTTGTCTCTGAACATTCGATTGTTAAATCGTATGTAATATGTAATTACTAGCTTTTGCCCGCGACTTCGTCCGCGTGGAATAGTATCTTTGGGAAGTATTTAATTTATTTAGGATACCTATTCTGCCAATAATAGTAGGTACATAAAAACTTCTACGGTTTACCGAAATAACCTATTTTTATTACATTGCTATAGATATAAACTTTTTTTGTTCTTCCATCCATCAGATGTTCTTTGGTAAACATACAATATTTTGCGGGTAGCCACATTTTAGCAATACGACGTGTATTCTACCCTGCCAACACAAAAGGACTAATTCTTCATATTGAACTCTTGACACCTTACGTCCTTTATTGTAAGTTAGGAGGGTAGGTAAGGATTAAGTATACTTAAGATGGCATTTTTAGTAAGCATAGCTACACATATTTGTAATAAGGTAACGGCGCCTATTACCGTGGTACTTAAGGAAGTTTTCAAATGAGTCCCAAAAATTAAGGGTATCAAAGCTCCTTAACAAACGAGAATATTTTTTTTATTTAAGAGCGTTTATTGAACTTTCAGTGTCTTAACTTTTTGGGCTCGTTTTAGTTATTAGTATTTGATAAAATAATTATTGAAATCAAAATACCCAAATCTTCTATTACCGTGGTAATGGACAGGCTGTGATTCCATTACCGCGAATTGAGCTTCTATTACCGAGGGTATAAAAAAACGGCAATTTTCTACCATCGGTAAAAGGAACCCGACACATGTTTTGGAACTTAATACCGAGGGATTAAAAAAGGGTAATGGCTTTGGTTCTGTATAATATATTGTACATCAAATATTTTTTGAGAAAATTTAAATAAAAAACTAAAGTATGATTCGAATAGTGTATCCAGCCCATTGTATTTTATTATGCTTATGCCACCAGTTATAGTTTGATGTATGCATGCTGAGTAAAAGTCACAACTTTATCAAAAAAATCTGCACTTACGGTACCCTAAATGTGAATTATTTTAACAGAAAAATAAAATGTCACTCGGTAATAGGGACTTCTTTAAGAACCTATTACCGACCCAAAGACAATTGAATGGGTCGGTAATAGATTCCCAAACATTCTATTACCGAGGGTTATGCGATCATACCATCGTTAATTGGCTTAATTTGGAGTATTGTAAAATCTAATTCCGACCTATAAAAACTATAGGATAGAGTTGTGTTTGAATTACAAATCAAATATACTTATTACATCCTTGGCATATAACCAAAATTACATAACTGGTAAGTAAATATAAAATTTCATCGCAATATTTAAACAACTTGGCAAAATAACGGTTTCTATAGAAACTACAAATTCAGTATTGAAGTTTTTGCTAAAAATTAAGAGTTTGTTAATACTTTTCATACCACGGAAATAGTTTTTTAAAAGCGTGAATAGATCAAGATTGGAATAACTGTAACAAATTATATAAACGATAATTTATACCAAAAATAAAGCTTGAAGAACCAAAACTACCACTTTAACTATTACCGTGATATACCACGGTATTACAATCAACAGTTAAAAATGGCGCCTATCGCCGCTGTATTTTATTTTCCATTTTAATCGTATTTCCGGGCCAAAAAATGTACAAAAAGTATTCAGAACTCGTACAAAAAACTATAAAAAGCCATTTAAAAACCATAACATTAGTTCAATTGGCTAAGTAAAGTTTTTTAAAGAGGTGCTAAATATATTTTTCTTCGATAGTCGACGTCTTAATAATCGAGAAACTGCAGCTCTTTTATTTTTATTTCCTCTTATTAATTAGAAATATTTTTTTAAGTGGTCGATATGACGTTTGTGAGATTGAAATGGCAGAACCGTTGAGGGCTCAGTACTTAGTAGAAACAGTAAAAAAAAAGCGAAGTCAACTGTCACTGCTGTCACTGTCAAGTAGAATCTAACCTAAAACCGTTTTATTTACTTTGCGATTTGGTGCCATCAATGTGTTTTTTGGATAATTTTTAAAGACCTCTCAGCACAAACTCAGTACTTTAAAATTTGCCGCATTTCTCCACGACCTTTGCATGATAATTGGACCACGATTGTATAGTTTCGACGACTATTTCGGCTCTGCTTCTTCGACAACGCTATCTTGTATTCTCGACGACACTTGGCTTGACTTTTGGACCATATTTTCTATTTTAGCGGCTTCACCTTTCAATACGAAATGAGTGAATTTGTGCGAGCAGATTCAAGGAACTTGCCACACATGGCTATGAGTCTAGAATATTTTGACACCAGTGATAAGTATACAATGTTGCCGAAATCAGAGGAGATAAAGCACTCTTGTCCGTAGCGGTAAAATGGATGAACGTAAGTACAAAATTATATCAATACAGTTTCTTGTCTATTTTTTTACATTACATTTTAGGGCATCAAAAGTTGAATATGTTGCCGGACCAAAGTTGTACGAGAGCACAGAATAACAAAAACATATTACCTATATTGTGACCATTTACTTAGATATCAACTGACAATGTGATTGATGCGACAGGTGATGTTGTTCAGCATTGGCTGGTAAATATTATGATAGAGTAAAATTTCTGTGGTTAGTGAAACATTATATTATAATTAGCTGTTGCCCCGCGACTCTGTCTACGAAGAATTCGCTTATCGCTTTCCCGCGAGTACTCTGTATTTTTTCGGGATAAAACTGTGAGATAAAAAGTAGCCTATGTTCTTCCTCGGGACTCCAACTACCTCCATAATGAATTTCGGCTAAATCAGTTCAGCGGTTAAAGCATGAAAAGTTAACAGTCAGACAGACAGAGTTCCTTTCACGTTTATAATATTAAATATAAGTAAGGATTTATAATAATTTTGATCTTTTTTTCAGGTGGATGTAAACACATGTTGGTGTTTTTATTTTGGTTGCAAAAAAAGCCAGTGAAGGAGCATAACCTGTTTTTTCCAAGGACATGCATTTTTCCATAAAAAAGAGGCATAGAAGTATCACGGAACTCCTCAATGGTTAATGGAAGAGAATAGAATAGACCTTAGATTTAGCACGGAAATGTAATTTTGAACATGATGATATCTTAATACAGAAATGTATTTTTAGTTGACAATGCAAGTACAGTCGAGAAAAAGTACAGTCAGCAAAATTTTTTTCTTAAAAATATAATTTTTGGTTTTTATTTGTGTAAGTTTTTATTTTTCCTCACAATACTTTTTGTTGACTATACTTGTCTTGCATTGTCATCTAATCTGTAATCAGTATAAGTACTGCTGTGATAAGCTAACGGTACTTTAAATTTGTATTCTCATTTTGGTTTATAAACATAATACATACATACTCATACATTGCAAGTCGAATAAAATCTTGTAAAATATGTTTCTTTTCACTTATGATTCACATCATCAAAAATAACGAAAAAATGTGCAGAATTTGTAACCTTGCTTACAGAGATTTTGATCAGGTTCGATTCCCAATCATGTATGTATTAGAGTCAGACAAAATAAAACAGTTGAATACCATATATATCCATACTAATATTATAAATGCGAAAGTGTGTGTGTTAGTATGTTTCTCCGTCTTTCACGTCGCAACGGAGCAACAGATCGACGTGATTTTTGGCATAGAGATTGTTTATGGGCCACAGAGTGACATAGGCTACTTTTTATCCCGGAAAAATAAACAGTTCCCGAGATAACAGCGCGCGATAACCGAATTCCACGCGGGCGAAGCCGCGGGCAAAAGATAGTATATATACACACATCCAGTTCAACTGGTAGAACAAACGATACAATCTAGGGTCACTGTCACAAGTACAAGTACTAAAAATACAAGTAAATCACCACGGTTTTGTTATAACTTATGATCAATGGTACGCATATTGTTTACACGTATAACACACAAGTTAATCAAACCACGGTTGCTTAGGAAATGAAAAGCTTAATATGATGACAGCCCTTTTATATAAAAATCTTAACAGCGTGATTCAGCTTTTCCTTGAGACGAGATAGTGACATCTTTTGATGCAAAAGTAAACTAAAATCCCGGTTTAACACAAAGTGACCTATAATATTTGTATTATATTTCCTTGTATTTCTTAGTAGTACTTCTAATGCCTTTATGGGGATGGCACAATATTTAATTTAATAAAAATACGACTTGTTTTTAAATTACCCTTTGCCAGGAATATTAATATACATGTTCCAATTAGGGCGTGCAAAACCGGTTTTCGGTTTTGCTGAAAACCGGAAAACCGGACAATATTTACCGATTTTTCAAAACCGGTTTTGAATCACAAAACCGGAGTTACCTCCGGTTTTCTGTTATTGATTGACGTACATTTTGATTTAAATCACTTTTTTCGAACGCTCTAAGGCCGCCTTTACACCTGTAAGTTTTACTTACGGAAGTCACTTACGTAAGCGACTTACGATAATTTTTCAAGTGTAAATAGTTTTTGTAAGTGACTTATTGTAATTTCGCACAGCTTACGTAAGTTGGAAAATTACAGGTCTAAACACGTTCGAGTTTGTTTACGGAAGCGACTCACAGCTTATCGAACTAAATTGATAAGTTGAGAAATTACGCTACAATGTCCGGTTCAAAACAAAAACAAAATAAAAGCTGGTCACCTGACGAGGTGGAAACTTTCATTACTGCTCTTGAGGCACGTCCCATACTATGGGACTACAAAAATAAGGAGTACAAAAACCGCGTAAAAACAAATTTGTTACATATTGAACTTAGTGAGATATTTAGCACCACTCCAGAGGAAATAGTTAGAAAATTGCATAATTTGAAAGCACAATTTAGCCAAGAAGTGACAAAATTAAAGAAAAGAAGAGCGGAAGCGGTACTAATGAAATTTATGTATCACATTGGCGGTATTTTAAAGCCCTATCTTTCTTGCTGCAAGGGAAGGAGTACCAAGGAAACACGACTGATACTTTGGTAAGTTTATTTTAAATGGTGACGACTGTGAGAAGGCATTTTTATTACTGATTTGGGAAGCTAATGTAAATGGGCGTGTAATAATTTCTGCAAGTTTAAACTTACACAACTTACGTAAGCATTATTTACGTAAGTATTTATTGCAAGTGTAAATGCAACTGTAAGTAAATTATGTAAATATTACGCAAGTAACTTACAGGTGTAAAGGCGGCCTAAGAAATATTTAATTTTGAGTCATCGAATAATATCCGAAATCCGAACGCAACCTATCTATACTACTTACACTCCTACCTCCGCCCGTAACCCTCGCATGCACCCGCAAGTCCCGCAACCACAGGATGGCCAGGCCACGCCGTACAAAATACGCGTTCTTGAATCTACATAGGCACGACGCGACGACGTCTGTACACGCGTCAATGTGTGCGTAAGATACACAGGGCTGACTATTGCAAAACCCTATCTATACTAATATTATAAATGCGAAAGTGTTTGTATGTTTGTGTGTTTGTCCGTCTTTCACGCCGTAACGGAGCGATGGATCGACGTGATTTTTGGCATAGAGATAGTTTATGGGCCTGAGAGTGACATAGGCTACTTTTTATCTCGGAAAAATGCACATTTCCCGAGGGAACAGCGCGCGATAACCGAATACCACGCTAGTAGTACTATAAGTGCTACCAATGACATTAAAAGATACTTATATTATGTGGTATGGCTAGATATGTGCAATGAATGTATCGATAATCTTACCTATTTCGAGGGTATTCTGGAAAAACAGAATAAGTGCAATTTTTTATAAGTTACATATATTATTATAATCAGTTTGGCTTTAGATCAGGCGTTGGTACGAGGGAAGCACTATTCGCGATGAGCGTTCTTGTGCAGAAGTGTAGAGATATGCAAACAGACGTCTTCATATGCTTTATAGATTATGAGAAAGCTTTCGACCGTGTTCGTCACGAGGTACTTTTGAAGCGTTTATTGGATATCGGACTTGACGGCAAGGATGTCAGAGTTATACAGAATCTTTATTGGAACCAAACGGGAACAGTGAGAGTTGAGGGAGAAGAAACGGACGAAGTGGCTATATGTCGGGGAGTGAGACAGGGGTGCATATTGTCGCCACTTTTGTTTAATGTATACTCAGAGGCTATTATCTCAGAGGCTCTGGAGGGGCGAGAGTGGGGTGTCGTTATCAACGGGCAAGTTATAAATAATCTTAGATATGCCGATGACACAGCTCTTATTGCTTCCAAGCCAGAGGATCTGCAAAGTATACTGGATGCCGTTAATGAAAGCAGTTTGAATGCGGGTCTTTCCATGAACATATCCAAAACTAAATTCATGGTGATATCGCGGAACCAAACTCTTAGTCCCAATATAACCGTTGCAGGAACACCTCTTGAAAGAGTCCAGCAGTACAAATATCTGGGAGCATGGGAGTCCGACAATGAGGTCAGGGCCCGGATGGAAATAGCCCGTGCGTCTTTCAACAAAATGAAAAAGGTACTCTGTAACAAGCAACTCAACATCAACCTTAGAGTACGAATGCTTCAATGCTACATCTGGCCAATAGTTTTTTATGGATCAGAGGCGTGGACCATTAAGGAGCACATACGCCGAAAACTGGAGGCACTGGAAATGTGGTTTTACCGTCGTATGTTACGCATAAGCTGGGTCCATAGAGTCACGAATGACGAGGTACTCCGGCGAGTCAAAAAATCCCGAGAACTCATGTTGATCATCAAGAGAAGAAAGGTAGCAAAGAAGAAGGAAGGAAGGTAAGGAAGGAGGGAGGTGGAAGGAAGGTAGGTAGGTATCTAGGACATGTATTAAGGCATGAGCGCTATCATTTACTTCAGACGATAATGATGGGAAAAATTGAGGGGAAAAGACGCGTCGGAAGAAGAAAGAAATCGTGGCTCCGAAACATCAGAGAGTGGACTGGTATCGCCAGTGTGGAAGAACTGTTTTCTCTGGCGAGAAATAAGGAGAGATATGCGGAGCTGACAGCCAACCTCCAGTAGTGGAGAGGCACTGCAAGAAGAGAAGAAGAAGAAGATATAGGCATACTCAATGTTTTCTGCTTTATTTATCTAGCAAAACCGTATAAAAATTAATATTGTTGCACTTAGCCGGTTCTGCCAGAATATCCTCGATTTATTTAAACCTACTTAAAATGTGTCTGGCTGCGTATTTTAAGCATTATTATTTTCAATTAAAAATAGGTATACGTCTACAAACTTAAACGAATTATTCCGGTAGGTAGTTATTCATTATAGATTAAAGTAAAGAAAGTAATTGAAAATCATAATGCTTAACGTAACTGGTTTTTTTTATATGCAGTTGTAATGTTCTGATTATAATATATATATTGAAAGATTGTAATAAATCCAAACTAATATTGTAATTATAATAAATAATTTTTATTGTGGGTATATAAACTATCTAAGAATATGATTTAATTGTTCAAATTCTACCATTACTACCATAATAAAAAATATTAAAAACATTGCCAAAACCGGGGAAAAACCGGTTTCCGGTTTTGGGCTCTCAAAACCGCAATTCAAAACCGGTTTTGAAAACCTTCCGGTTTTGCACGCCCTAGTTCCAATAAATCGGTCTTTTGAGACATATGTTTATGCTAAAATTTTTATGTTAATTTGTGTATTTATGAAATAAAAACAATATAAATTATTGCATTTTTATTATATTACTCTGCAAATTAACTAAAACTATCTAAAACACATGCAATAAGACAGCTTTGTCTACATAATTTTATGTGGTTATGGTTAATAACAGAGAGGCTTCAAAAAATACGGATTCTTTTAATCTTCAAATCACGCATTTCACATGTATCCTCAAGCTCGCTATGACTTTAGATTGAATCACCCCCTTTTTAGTAGCCACATAAAGCCACTTCATTCTGTAAATGATTTAGCAGAAACTCTTCCTTCAATACACTGAAATAAAGAATATAAACCCATTTGTGCAACATGCAATTAAATATTTTAATGTATTGCATGACTCTTACTGAGACCATGTCCTTTTGATTGTTTTGGTAAAAAAACACGATATCTCTTCCTTCTGTTATGTTCTCCTTTGCTGTGTTTGATGTTGAAGGGCTAGAGGGTTCGTATAATGATGTTGTTGATGAGCAACTTGCAGTGGAAGATGAAGCTGACTTGCACCAAGTCGCTTGTAAAGACTAGGATGCATAAATACGCCGAATTCGGAAAATCTCGTCTGTATTTCGTAGACGAAAGTACAAAGCATTGGAGAACATTTATGTAATGCTCCATTTCAACTCGAATACTATCGGAGTCGTCTGAATCCATTGTAGGGATACTGTGATTCGAATTTACTCATAAGGCAGTCCAAATGTCAAGCCAAGGGTGGCCGAGAATGCAAGATAACGTTGTCTAAGAAACAGAGCCAAAATAGTCGTCGAAAATATCCAATCGTGGTCAAATTATCGTACAAAGGTCGTGGAGAGATGTGGCAAATTCAAAAGTCCAGAGTTTGGGCTGAGGTCGTAAAAAACAAAAAACACACTGATCGCACCAAATCGCAAAGCAAATAAAATGGTTTTAGGTTAGATTCTACTTGACAGTGACAGCAGTGACAGTTGACTTCGTTTTTTTTTAATGTTTCTACTAAGTACTGAGCCCTCAACGGGTCTGCCATTTCAATCTCACAAACGTCATATCGACCACTTAAAAAAAGATTTCTAATTAATAAGAGGAAATAAAAATAAAAGAGCTGCAGTTCCTCGATTATTAAGACGTCGACTACCGAAGAAAAATATATTTAGCACTTCTTCAAAAAACTTTACTTAGCCAATTGCCATAAATATTTTGTAAAACACTAAATAAGATTCGAGTCTGCTTGTATGTGGTGTCACGCGTTAGTATGGCAAATCCTCTTCCGTCGGTGCCATTTCGGAAAATCACGAATTGCGAGATGTTTGATTCATTCACATACACTAGCGCTAATAGATCCGTGAGTCGACTAAATAAGCTTTTATCTTGTAAAATATATTTTTTTAAGAAATCTATCGGTTTGATTATAAAATGCGTATTTTAAATTGCCGCGGTGATGGCCGTCGATTTCGATACCCCCGGTAATAGGCGCCGTTACCTTAATATACTGATAGTAAATTTGTTTGGAATTCCTTAAGAACTTTCATCCCCATATTTTCAAGTAAATAGGTCGAAATTTGAAAAGCGTCGGAACAAATGTTTTTTAGGTTCCGTACCTCAAGAGGATAAAAAGGGAACCGTTAAAGGATTACTTTGCTGTCCGTCCGTTTATCTCGTAAACGCGCGGAGTATAGGTATCGAGTTGAAATTAAACCCTAAACTCAGGTCAATAGTCCCGAAAGCTGTGAAAAAATCAAACCTCAAGTCAAGGCAATCCAAAAACTACAGTCATTAAAATGGTTAAGATTGGGTGTTTGGAATCTTTTTGTATTTTTTACTAGCTTTTACCCGCGGCTTCGCACGCGTAAACTATTCGGTCTGGTGGTTGCAATTGAAAATTTTCGGGATTTTACATCGTCTTCTTGAGGTTGTGTTGTGAATAACTGTACAAAATTCAAGACTCTAAACCCAGTGCTAAAATTTCAAAAATTTTTCCTTATCCAAATTCAAATTCAAATCATTTATTCAGTAAATAGGCGGCAATGGGCACTTTTACACGTCAGTTTTTAAAATACCAGCGCTTTTGGAAAGACCATCATTGCCAAGAAGAATGCGCCGCAAGAAGCTTGGCAGAAAGTCATTTTTTCATAATAATTTATAATTACAAATAAAATACTTAAAAACTACAGTAAGTATACAATTAAAGAAAAAATTACAAAATAATTAATAATAATAATACACGGATGTATGGGGTCCCTTAGTTACAAAACTATCCCGTGGAAATATCGGGATAAAAAGTAGCGTATGTGTTGTTCCAGACGTCCGGCTACCTACATACCAAATTTCATGACTCTAAGCCCAGCGGTTATTATTCCGAGATTTTATCCTATCCCGTGGGAATATCGGAATAAATAGTAGCCTATGTGTTATTTCAGAGGTTCAGCTACTGCACACTAAATTTCATGGCTCTAAGCCCAGCGGTTGTTATTTCAAGATTTTATCCCTAGGTATCCCGTGGAATATCGAGTCAAAAAGTTGCCTATGTGTTATTCCAGACGTCCAACTACCTACATACCAAATTTCATGATTTTAAGCCCAGCGGTTGTTATTTCAAGATTTTATCCCTATCCCGTGGAATATCGGAATAAAAAAGTAGCCTATGTGTTATTCCAGAGGTCCAGCTACCTACATACTTAAATTTCATGGCTCAAAAACCCAGCGGTTGTTATTTCAAGATTTATCCCTAGGTATCCCGTGGGAATATCGGGTCAAAAAGTCGTCTATGTTTTATTCCAGACGTCCAACTACCTACATACCAAATTTCATGACTCTAAGCCCAGCGGTTGTTATTTCAAGATTTTATCCCTATCCCGTGGGAATATCGGATAAAAAGTATCCTATGTTTTAATCCAGGTTATAAACTAACTTTCCGCCAAATTTCATCTAAATCCGTCCAGCCGTTTAAGCGTGAAAAAGTAACAAACATACTCACTCACTCACAAACTTTCACATTTATAATATTAGTAGGATTTCAATTCCAAATTTTTACTTTTACGGTCATCCCGTAAAACCTAAATTGAAAATACAAACTGAAATATAGATGCACAGAAAAACCAGAAAAATAAGACCATCACTGGGAATCGAACCCAGGTCCTCGGTATTCCGTACCGCGTGCTATACCGCTACACCACTGATGGTCAACGGTACCGACACGAATTTCCCCTATGCACCTCATATCTCAGCTTGTTTGTTTCTTATTTAGCCACTTAAGCAGTGACGCTAGCGACATCTATGCCGTAGCCCTCATCGAGAAACTTTTTTCGGCACTCCATTGGAACTAACCGCTCACCCGGACAAGAGATATCGTTACTAAGCAATCAAATTAAGATTTGCAACACGGGATACAACCGGAACAACCGAGGACCTGGGTTCGATTCCCAGTGATGGTCTTATTTAGCGTGATGGTTTATTTATTAGCGGAGGTTGCGGAGCGGAAGCTGTGGAGCGGAGCGGAGGTTGCGGGGCGGAGCGGAGGTTGCGGAGCGGAGGCTGCGGAGCGGAGGCTGTGGAGCGGAGCGGAGGTTGCGGAGCGGAGGCTGCGGAGTGGAGGTTGCGGATCGGAGGCTGCGGAAAGGAGGCGGCGGGGCGGAGGCTGCGGAGTGGAGCGTTGGCAGTGGAGTGGAGCGGAGACAACGTAGCGGAGGTAGTGGGGTGGAGCGGAGGCAGTGGAGTAAAGTGGAGGCAGCAGAGCAGAGCGGAGTGGAAGCAACGGAGCGGAGCGGAGGCAACGGAGCGGAGCGGAGGCAACGGAGCGGAGCGGAGGCAGCAGAGTGGAGCAGAAGCAGCGGAGCGGAGATAGTAGAGTGGAGCGGAGGCAGCGGAGTGGAGGTAGTGGAGCGGAACGGAGGCAGTGGAGTAAAGCGGAGACAACGGATGGTTGTTATTTAATTGTTATTTATTTCAAAACTCTATTGTAATGAATGAGTTTCTTTGAACATATCGTAAAGCCTCACTGTACTTACCTCATTAAAATAACACGTTTAACACCACCAACTCATACATGGCTCAATACAGTTTGGTTAAGTAAAAAGTTTGGCTACATTGACTTATATTTGACCGATAAAAACCGGCCAAGAGCGTATCGGACACGCCCAAGAAAGGCTTCCGGAGCCATTACGAAAAAATCAAGTACTTAATATTTTTCTAAGGATTTCGTATTGTGTACGGATCCGGTATATTTGTACACGATGGATGTCTCGAACAATTTGAACGCTTTGACTGAGTCACTGGTAATGACTATTTTGTATGTTTCCAAGTATTTGGTGATCGTGACTCCTACGTACTAAATGACGCTGACTGTACCTCCCATAGACGTAAAGTGGGGGTGATTTTTTTTCTCACCCAATCTTGTAGTGTGGGGTATCTTTGAATAGGTCTCTTAAAACCATTAGGTGGTTGCTAAAACGATTTTTCGATTCAGTGATTAGTTTGCGAAATATTCAACTTTAGTGCAAATTTTCGTTAAAATCGAGCGTCCCCCCCCCACCCTCTAAAATCTAAACCGGTGAAAAAATTCAGGATGGTAGTAAGTACATCAAACTTACAAGGAAAACTATAACGGCTAAGTTTGCTTGAGAATTATTAGAAGTTTATTAGTAAATACCAGCCTAAGGTATAAAATATACCTAAACTTGGAATATTCCGTACAAAATATGAAATCCTTACAAAAATATTAAGTACTTCATTTTTTTCGTAAAGGCTACGGAACCCTATTTCGGGCGTGTCCGACACGCTCTTGGCCGGTATTTTTTTTCACAACAATATAGCGACTTGCGCGCGTCATAGCTCCGATATACAACCAGACAACCACTGAGAGCAGGCAGACCGATTCGTTTCACATGAGGAGACGCCATACTTTGAATATGTACTAAAACTAACCATTTCTGTTATCGTTTTTTTTTCGCAACAATGAAGCCTTTTTCATGCGCTATATCTCAAAGTCGCAAGTTGTAACCATTGAGAGCAGGCAGACCACTCTACAACACATAAAAATTAATCTAACCGTTTCCATGATCGTTTTAAAAAATCCTGTCACCTCTCAGTCTCATAGGTCTTTTAAAACCATTAGGGGCTTGCTGAAACGATTTTTCGATTCAGTGATTCGTTTGCAAAATATTCAACTTTAAAGTGCAAATTTTCATTAAAATCGAGCGTCCCCCCCCTCTAAAATGTAAACCGGTGGGTGAAAAAATCAGAATAGTAGTAGGTATATCGAACTTACGAGAAAAACTATAACGTTTCTTGAGAATTATTCCGTTTCCAAGAACGTTTTAAAAAATCATGCCACCTCCTTAGACTATATCCAACGACACCCCACACTACAAGGTTGGATGAGAAAAAAAAACATTCCCACTTTACATATGGTACTCAAAAGAAAAATATTTTTAATTTTTTATAGTACCATTTTGTCGGCATAATTTACATATATATTAATTTATTGAATCAGGGGTTACTTTGCGGAGGTCCATATCAATGAACTAAAATAATTTCCAAGCAAGCAAGCAGAGAAATTATTTTAGTTCATTACAGCAAAATTAAGTACGGATTTCTAGCATTGATAGTCCCTGAGCAAAGCTGCGGATGGACAGACAGACAGAGCGAAACTATAAGGGTTCCGTAACTATAAGGGAACCCTAAAAACCAAGTAGATGACTTACATGCTGAATTGTATATAGCGAACAATGAAATTTCTAAACTTTCATTAAGAAATAAGGAACGTTTATTGTTCAAAACCGTGTACAAATTATGTTAACATTTATGCATGAGAAGTTTCAACAGTTTGCCCATTTCGGACGTACAATTTATTACTTAAATATAATTATAATTTATTATTTTTACATGAATTCTAATATTTTTTCAAAAAGTATTCATTTAGATCATAAAAGCACTCGCACACTAAAAATTGTTTAAGTTTATTTTTGAATTGTGCACCATCTAATGATTTTAAATATTCAGGTAAGTGATTATAAACTTTTATTCCATTTACATAAGTGCTCTTTTTGAGTATATAGCTAGAGGGTCGGACAGTGCATATGTCATACTTATATTGAGATCGTATATTTGTCTTTGAATCACTTTTTTTGGGAAAATGATCTTTATTTTCTTTAACAAATTATGTTTAACTTCATGTTGTCAATGTATTAATGTTAAAAAAAAGCCAGACAAAATGAATATAGTATCCTTTCTCAATAATAATTTATTAACAGCAATTATAAAATGAAATTAATAGAAAAACAAAGTTAAATTAAGTTATTAATAATTACGTTCAACATTAAAATAAAAAATAGACTATTCAAGTCCACAGCTTTCTCCACTCCGCGGAAGCTAGACTGTCTCTTTTGTTCTCGAGAGTTTGATTAAGGTGCGAAAAAGACATATACGAACACGGGGCGAGCATATTTTGTTTTAGCAATTGAAATGTAAATTTTTAGCAAAATGCTAAAAAAACATCAAGATAGTTATGCAATTTCGTAAATTTAAAGGAAACTTGAAATACGACACTCCATCCTTTTTCAGAGTGGATCTGCTGTCATTTGCAGTTTCGCCGAAAACTTTGTCATTGCGTGGCGTTGTAATGTAATCAACGCGCGGTCGAAACACAACTGTGCAGGGCTACTACGAAACTCGAAAATCGAAGTTCAAATCATACCGTCCCTCTCGCTCGCTCTCGTATTAAATAGTATAAGTGTCAGAGGGACCCCACGACACGAACTTCGAGTTTCGGGTTTCGTAGTAGCCCTGCAGGAATGAAACAATAGTCGTCTACCTCACCTACATACTATGGGTTCCATCCTGCTGGGTCGTGCTGAGTCACCGACTTCGAGCTACTAGGTACAGTCACCAGCACCAATATCCGACACAACAAATCTGCATAAAATATCTGATACGACTCTATTTCTAGGGCCGGAAGGACGTGTCAGATATTTTTGCACACTCCGCTGTAGCAGATATTAATGCTGGTGACTGTACCTAAAAAAATATTTTCAAGGGATTTGTAGTCAGTTCCATTTTCCGTTATTTTTTTATTTTTTTTTTTTGTTATAATTTTTCTTTATTTCTCACATTTTAGTGATTCGTAGCCAAAGAACATCTCACAACGATTCCATTAAGCCCAAACACGGCTTAGGTACGTTGTTTTATAACAGAGTTCCGTTGCCTACCTTCCAGCTTCAGCATCAGATCAGTTAACTTAAAGCTCCTTCTTAGTCGCTTATCTAGGTATATTCATCATGATCGTTTATAGACGAGCGAGCATTACTTAGCTTTGATGAGTTCCATTGGTCATCACGGTCTTCTTCATCAGGTATAAGTTACCAAATGATACTTTCTGAATGTAAATGCTTATTTTAATGCTAAAAATGCCAAAATCGCCATAGGTGTGCCTTTAAAATTTGAGGTTTGCCCTCGATTTCCCTAAAATCCCATCATCAGATCTTGACTTGGTGACAATGGGACTACCTCAAAAGACTATCCTTTCGAATAAAAAAAGAATTTTGAAAATCGATCCACAATTGACTGAGTAATCGGCGAACATACATAATAAAAATACTAACATTGGAACATAGAACCTCCTCCTTTTTTGAAGTCGGTTAAAAAGTCGCCAGATAAGTCGCTAAACCATTTTTGTCGTCAAAACCTTTTTTGGTCGCTAACACTTAAGCAAAAATCGCTAGTTCTAGCGACAGTCGCTAAATTGGCAACACTCGTAGCATAGCAAATATTACCGAAATGTTACTTCGGTATCGTTATAATAATGTGAATTGGTTAGCCAAGCAACTGTTGCTTGAAACTATTTGTAGGTTCTAATCCTTATAAAAAATACCACTTTAACCATTTTTTCACACTATTCGATTAATATCGCTACATATTGTATTTGTATATTTAAAATTGTTATTGTTTGTTTGTTTTTCGTCTTGCTTGCTGAGCGTATGGTTGGCCGTGTCAGTTGTCAATGTCATGCACATGACATGCTTGTGTTGGTAGCGCTGACTTTAAACGGTCGCGTTCACAATAGACACGGTCCGGTCGTGCGCGCAGCTTGCAATGACGGCCTCACGGTCCCACCGGAAGACCAGCGCTAGCTCCTGAGCCGGCATTATGCTGAGGTGGGTCCGTTTCGTGAATCGTAACTGCTTTCCTTGTCTGTGTTATTTATTTATGTAATCGTTCAAGTTTGTTACTTTTCCGAATAAATGTATTTTCTTTCTTCTTCTTTCTTTCAATTGGGTAACGTTAACTAGCCCTACAATGTCAAGTAAATTTACCGGTAAAAATAACGTTAATCAGGTAACGGTACTATATGTTAAGTTACCATTTAACGTTATATTTTTTTACCGGTACTTACTATTTGAATATGATTTTTACCGAGAATTAACTTACTTATAGTGTGAAGTAATATAACGTTAACAAGCCCTGTTCTGATCTGACTTTTCTGTTCATCATTCGTTCAAGAAGTTCAAAATCATTCAAAAAAAATTTTCATTGTAAGTAATGCAACTAATGCAGCAGATAACCGCGACATAAATACGATTTTATTAATGAAAAACTGTTTAAAATATAGTTTTAACTTTACATGTTAACTACAACATAGATAATCTTGCATTTTGTGATACAATTTTTAAATCAACATCGATATTTTTCAAGGAGCCGAATCAGAAAACGATAATGATTTCGTCGATTTGTAAGTAGGAAAACATGATAATTACTTAAGTATATGCATTTAGTTCCTGTTTAACTGGTTAAGTAAGTTATTGTTGTTTAATTTAGAGTGAATCCGGCATATTAACGCTAAATTTAAGAATGCAACATTGTGCTATCGAAGTTCCTACTTGTGCTATTGAAGTAATTTCATTATCATACATCGTTATCGCGGGAGCAAAAACAAATCAGTTAAAGAATAGATACAACAGAATGTTTATTTAGTAAAACGGGTATATTCTGCCTACAAATTGTAAGCATCTAAGAAGTTAAAATTGCGAGTTGAAATGTCGTTCCACAAAAGATTTTCTTTGACGGAAACTAACGTTGCACTTAGAGCAATATAATTTTGTATCGCGAGCCTGTAATTCGCCGTAATCCTTTATCCACAACTCCACAAATTCATCACACGTTTTTTTTTCCTTCGCAGCATTTTTTAAAGCACTCGGTAATTATGTTGTAAACACAATTATTATTACGAATAATTAATAAATGACAATGTCAAATAGGAAAAGTGACTGAAGAGTTTGCGTTGCGATTGCGTAGTTAATCTTTTTTAATATGTATTATCAATCAAGTCAAGTGTGGAGGTCTGATGTTAGAAATAAAGTTAATAAGTTTTGAACTCGTAGGCATAAAATGTTGCTCGATTTAAGTGTCACTTCTGTTATGCTTATTTGTCATAATCTTTCAGTACTGTCAAATCGTTTTTGCCCCTGCGATAACGATGTATGTTTATTATAGTCAAGACTTTATTCTATGATCTTGAGAAGCAACAATATTGTAGTATTTGTTAATCGTAAAAAAATACCATTTTTGACTAGCGAAATTGTACATTTACAGTATATTAGGCAATGGTATATAAAATAATATTCTAAAAATATGATTTAGTGAGAAATGCTGGCGAAAACTGGCTTACTAAAGCAAAGGACAGACACTTGTGGAACGAAATGGAGGAGGCCTTTACCCGTTGAGGGGTCCATATTGAATTGTTTTATAACTAATTGCTATTTATTATGAAATGAAATGTTATGTAATTTTTTAATGTATATGTAATAATTGTATAATGAAATGATTGATTTGAATATGTAATGCATGCACTTTTGATTATAAATGATGATGATTGATTCAAAATGGAAATAAAGAGGCTATAATAATAATAATAATATAAAATAATATTCTAAAAATATGTAAACAAAACCATGTATTGATATTTTTAACACCTTCATTTATTTTGAAATCTTATTAGTTGAAATGCTTTATTATGAGTGATATTTATTTTATTATATTAAAAAAGATGATTTGCTTATGGTACCTATTTTTTTGTTTGAAAAGTGAGCATTAGACAAGACAAGTTTGGGAACATCTGATCTATCCCAAGAAACCAGCCTGTTAATACCTCATAAATACCTATCTTAAACCCGACTAGCTGACTACCCAACTTTATACACACACACAAACATCACGCCTGTATTCCCAAAAGGGATAGGCAGAGCACACAAAACGTTACAGCTTTGGAGCCACTTTTAGCAATTTTAGGTTTTAAAGTTTGACAAAAATGGTACAATAGTGACAAGAGCCTAACTTTATAATAATTAAAAATTTATAGGCAAGGGCTCTTCCATGATCCGGAGGATGTCTTCAGTGGCAGGCATCCAGCCCAAGACTGCTATTGTTATGCTCAACATGGGCGGTCCGGAAACTACGGATCAGGTAAAACGAAATTTACTTCTTTTTAGTTTTTAAGGGGGCATTCGAGTAATACGTAACCCTCCCCCCCCATGTAACGCGCCGTAACATTTTTCTGTACCCCCTCCCCCTTCCTAAACGTTACGTAACACCCAAATGACTCATTTCTATTTCTTTTTTTTTTAGCTTTTCTTTAGCCGTTTTCCGAATTAAAAGGTGGCATTTTTTGGCACAGTCATTCGGGCAGCTCAGCATGAGAGCATTTATAGGCCAAGAACAACAACTGATAATGCGAATTTCCCACTTTTGAGGACATTATAGTACATACATACTTGTTACAAACGGTGACGTAACGCGTTGTTTGAACCCTCCCGCCCCTGTAACGCATCGTAACGTTTTACAAGACCCCCCTCTCCCCAAATTGCGTTACGTAATACTTAAACGCTCCCTACGCCCAACTTGGGCTTATATAAATATACTTTTAAATATTAATGTCTTTACAGGTTGGGGACTACCTCCTCCGTATAATGACAGATAGGGACATGATCCAGCTGCCTGTTCAAAGCAAGCTGGGACCTTGGATTGCAACGCGCAGGACGGCGGAAGTGCAGAAAAAGTACAAGGAGATCGGAGGAGGCTCACCTATATTGAAATGGACACATTTGCAAGGTCCTGATTGGCTTTTCTAATGACTAGAATATTAGATAACATGCAATTGTATAGTCTCATATTTAGCGCACTTTTATCAACTGTTTATATTCCATACGGCAATCATAATTTGATTGCTTAGTAGCGACATCTCTTGTCTGGGTGAGCGGTTGGTTCCGAAAGAGTGTGACGTCTCTCGATGAGAGCGGAACATAGATGTCGCTAGTGCTGCTGCATAAGTAGCGTAGTAGAAATAAGCAACCTGAGATATGTATGCATAGGAAAAATTCGTGTCTAGATTCCTGTCCAGCGGTGGTGTAGGGGTTATAGCACGCAGCACGGATTGCTGAGGACCTGGGTTCGATTCCCAGCGCTGGTCTCTTTTCTGGTTTTTCTGTGCATCCATGTCTCAGTTTGTATTTTCGATAAAAAAAACCGCATTTAAATTGGTCCAGCCGTTTAAGAGCTACGGTGCCACAGACAGACACACATAGCCGGTCAAACTTATAACACCCCTCTTTTTGCGTCGCGGGTTAAAAACTGTTGCACCGACCAACAACTGCAACAGCATTGTAAGATGTAGATGCATATACCTTATTGAGTGGCGCATTCTTCTCAACACAGGTAGACAGATTTTTTTGACATTCATTAGTGCCAGTCAAATTTATAACACCTCTTTTTGCAGGCGCTGACGCTGGTTTAAAAACGTGTTTCACCGACCAACAACTAGCACAACAGCAAGGTAGTCAAGTGGTATTTGTATTTGTGATGTAAAAAAAACATATACCTTATTGAGTTTTTTGCCGCATTCTTCTCAACACAGGTATTTCTGGACCAGTGGTTGATTTTTTTGACATTCATTAGTGCTTGCAGCCTAAATTAAGTAAAGATATTTTGACTTTGAGTCTTATGAATTATACGATTTGTTGCAGGCAAATTGCTGACAGACCAACTGGACCTGATAAGCCCGGAGACAGGTCCCCACCAGCACTATGTGGCCTTCAGATACGTGCCTCCGTTCACCCATGAGACCTTTGAGCAGCTCGAGAAGTTAGTACATAGCACTAACATTATAAATGCAAAAGTTTGTAAGTCTGTTTGTTTGTTACCTACCTCATTAGAATCAAGTGGCCCTTATTTTCTTTTGACTAATATAATTTCTAAGACGTACACTAATTAAATACGAATGTCATTTAACGCAGGGACGGCGTAGAACGCGCGGTCATATTCTCCCAGTACCCTCAATACAGCTGTGCAACCACTGGCTCCAGTTTCAATGCTATAGCCGACTTCTACAAGAACAGGTAAGAGCAATACCACAAAAGGCACTTGTCCCACCGCCGACGATGAGCGAGAAGCGAGTAGAGCGAGTAACTAGAAACGAGTGGGCGAGCAGCGAGAAGCGAGTGTAGTTTTGTCGCTCGGCTGTAAGCGAGTGCGACGGGCGATTACTCGCTCCACTCGACTCGCTCGTGCGGGGCGGCCGCCAAGCTGACATCGCTGAGCGAGTATCTATAGCTCAGCGAGTTTTATAGCTCTTGTCGCTGCGACAAAAGATGTAAGAGCGAGTTCTCGCCGACAGTGTGAACAGCCAGCGATCAACTATTAATATATGTGTCTCTTTTACTCACACAGGATCTTATATCTTTTGTTCGTTTCCTCGCTGGCGGTGAGACAAGTGCCTAAGGCTGCGTTTCAACCAGAGACGTCCGAGGATGTGTTGCGGAGAATGTATTTTTAACCCCCAACGCAAAAAGAGGGGTGTTAAAGTTTGACCGCTATGTGTGTCTGTCTGTGGCGCCGTAGCTCTTAAACGGGTGACCGATTTGAAAGCGGATTTTTTTTGAAAGCAGGTTTTCTAGCGATGGTTCTTACATATGTTTTATCAGAATCGGTTCAGCCGTTTTTGAGATATTGAGCTTTGAAGTGACAATGTCGGGGGTTTTCCAACTTTATCTCGATGTATTTTATGGTTTTATTGAGCACAGTAGGTTAGGTTTGTCTCTCCTCCACTCTTCCCTGTCCTTGAGAAAAGGGGAGGCCTTTGCCCAGCAGTGGGACATAATACAGGCTACATAAAAAAAAAACTCTATTGTCATATTTGGTTTGATTGATTGACAAAAGAAAAAAAGTGTCAATCACTACCCCAGCCTATATAAAATCCCACGGCTGGGCACAGGCCTCCTCTCAGAATGAGAGGGCCAATATTTCTGTTAATCTAACATATTTTTTTTCATATAGAACACTAGCGTTTTACCCGCGGCTTCGCACGCGCAAATCATTAGATACAGCAGTTGAATTGAAATTCCGGGATTTATTAAATTCTCGTGGGAATTCCCTAAAATTACATCGTGGTTTTCATTGACGTTAAATTAAAACACCCATGCCAAATTTCATGATCTAAACCCAGCGGTTGTTATTCGAAATTTTATCTCTATCCTATGGAATATCGGGATTAAAAGTATCCTATGTTTTAATCCAGGTTATAAACTAACTTTTTGCTAAATTTTATCCAAATCCGTCTTGCCGTTTCAGCGTGAAGAAGTAACAAACATACTCAACTCATACTCAATCACTCACAAACTCACTCACTCACTCACTCACAAACTTTCACTTTTATAATATTACTAGCTTTTGCCCGCGGCTCCGCCCGCGTGGTATTCGGTTATCGCGCGCTGTTCCCTCGGGAACTGTGCATTTTTCCGGGATAAAAAGTAGCCTATGTCACTCTCGGGCCCATAAACTATCTCTATGCCAAAAATCACGTCGATCCGTCGCTCCGTTACGGCGTGAAAGACGGACAAACACACAAACACACTTTCGCATTTATAATATATTTTTTCACCCAGGAATCCATCTTATTTCTCTCTAATGTATTGATATGTGTTTCTTTCCCAGGCCGATCCCTAGCAACATAGAATTCAGTATGATAGAGCGGTGGGCGACCCATCCGCTGCTAGCACAAGTGTTTGCAGAGAGAATCCAGGAGAAACTATTGAAGTTTGACGAGTCAATGCGAGATGACGTGCTCATCATGTTCACAGCACATAGCCTGCCTTTAAAGGTATGTACAAGGCAGAAATAAGTTTCTGTTAAAAAAATACATTTTGAATACAAGCTTTTTTGCTGACTGTACTTTTTTTTGACTGTACTTGCATTGTCATTTAAACTGCATATCCGTACCAAATTTCAAGTCTGTACTATTAACCATTGAGGAGTTCCCTCCTGCGGAGACGATCCTGGCAGGACCACCAAGGTGTCACTACCAGATTATTTCAAGTCAATTGGACCGCTGGAAGTGGGTCAAATTCAGCTTCCAGGATTTGACCCAAACAAATAAATAAATAAACAGGGCTATAGCTGTTAAAAATATGCCCAAAATCGCTCGAATGACGCCCGTTGGTGGAGAAAAGTCCTCGAGTGGCGACCACGAACCGGAAGACGAAGCGTTGGCAGGCCTCCCACCAGGTGGGCTGACGTCGCGAGACTTGCCCGTAAGTCTCGGAAAGCAGTGGCGAGTTGTCGTTCTAAGGGGAGGCCTGTGTTCAGCAGCGGACGGCATCCGGCTGATGATGATGATGATGACAAGGCAGAAAAAACTTTAACTTCTACTAATATTAATAGTAGATGACGCGAAAGTTTGTGTGTGTATGTTTGTTGCTCCTTCAAGCGAAAACGGCGAGATAGATTTGGATGGAATTTGATATCGTCACTACTTTGAAAAATCTCGTATCTCAAATCAATACGTCAACAAATTTGACCCTTAAAACAATGATCATTAAGTTCATTCGGATGGATCATCGAGTTTGAGATACCAGCTTTTTTCAAAGTAGTGACGATATGTAGATAGTCGGACGTCTGTAATGACACATGGGCTACTTTTTATTGCGACGGTAGTTAGGTATAATATCATAATTTTAGGAAAGTCCCATTAGAATTCAGTAAATATGGAGTTTTAAATCATCAGCAGAATAAAATAACTAATAGCCGCAGATAAACACTATGATGTAATGTAAAAATATAATTTTCACAATACGATCTATCTATGCTTGGATGGTTTGGGCAAGTTGAGTAAATGAATGATAACAGATTGACTAGGCAGATCTATAAGACGAGCGTGAATGGGAACGTTGGAAGAGGAAGGCCTAGACGAACGTACCACGATCAAATCGAGGACGTTCTGAAGAAAGGTCGGGTCAGGAGTACTCTAAACCGACGTGCATGCATGAAGTAGAGGAAGCGAGAGTTGTATGCCAGGATCGTAGCAAGTGGAAGGATGTAGTCTCTGCCTACCCCGTTGGGAAAGAGGCGTGATTTTATGTATGTATCTCTGCTCTGCTATGATTTAAACCTTTTCATTGTTTTCGACCCCCCAGGCAGTATCGAGAGGAGACACTTATCCCCACGAGGTGGCCGCTACGGTGGCTTTAACCATGTCCCAGCTCGGGGTCCCCAACCCCCACCGGCTGGTGTGGCAGTCCAAAGTGGGCCCGCTGCCGTGGCTACAACCGTACACTGATGACGCCATCAAGGTGAGTTGCCACTAATGTCGCCATCCAGGCAGTGTATAGAGACATGCACCTCTGGCTGGTGTGGCAGTCCAAAGTGAGCCCGCTGCCGTGGTTACAACCACGTACACTGACGACGCTATCAAAGTGAGTTTGATGTCCCCCCCCCCACCCTCTTCTCCTGGGCGCCGTAGAAGCCGGCTGAGGGATGATATCAAAAGATGGGCAGCAGCGTCGTGACAAACTATACATCTTATACTGCGCTCGCCATCCCGCTTGCCAAGGGTGGCGAGTATTGGCAATCCCGCCCTCAAGATAAAAATGAACGGGGGGCATGGGGTGCTAAGAATCCTTGGCAAATGCCCGGCTACCAACGAGATGGACGGACCTGGTTAAAACCGCGGGTTCACGGTGGATGCAGACCGCTTCCAACCGAAGCAACTGGAGGTCTATGGGGGAGGCCTATGTCCAACAGTGGACTTCCTACGGCTGAGATGATGATGATATTGATGATGATGATGATGATGAATATAGAGGTATACATAAGGCCAGAATATGCGTATCGAAAATACAAACTGAAATATAGATGCACAGAAAAACCAGAAAAATAAGACCAGCGCTGGGAATCGAACCCAGGTCCTCGGCATTTCGTGCCACGTGCTACCGCTACACCATCGCTGGACAACGGTACAGACACGAATTTTCCCTATGCACCACATATCTCAGCCTGTTTGTTTCTTATTTAGTCACTTAAGCAGTGACACTAGCAACATCTATGCTGTAGCCCTCATCGAGAAACTTTCAGCACTCAAAATAAGATTGGTTTTTTGGAATCTTTTTGTATTTTTTATTTCTATTCCAAATTTTTGTTACTTTTTTGTATTTCCGATATGGGTTTTACGGGATGACCGTAAAAGTAACAAAAATTTGGAATTGAAATAAAAAATACAAAAAGATTCCAAAAAACCAATCAGAACATGCGTGTCCGGGTGTACCAAAGGGTAACCAATATAAGGACTTAGAAATTTTTTGGCTTAATTAACCTCACCTACTGGATATCCGTGTGGTGTCGGGTTAGAATTACACCTCTCCATTTCTTCCGTGGATGTCGTAAGAGGCGACTGAGGATATAGGTTAAGGTATACCGTAGGCGACAGGCTAGCAACCTGTCACTATTGTACCGTTTTTGTCAAACTTAAAACCTAAAATTGCTAAAAGTGGCTCCGAAGCGGTAACGTTTCGTGTGCTCTGCCTACCCCATTTGGGAATACAGGCGTGATGTTTGTGTGTGTGTGTGTGTACTGGATAAATAAATAAATAAATATCACGGGACAATTCACACCAATTGACCTAGTCCCAAAGTAAGCTTAGCAAAGCTTGTGTTATGGGTACTAAGCAACGGATAAATATAATTATATAGATAGATACATACTTAAATACATATTAAACACCCAAGACCCGAGAACAAACATTCGTATTTTTCATACAAATATCTGCCCCGACACGGGAATCGAACCCGGGACCTCAAGCTTCGTAGTCAGGTTCTCTAACCACTAGGCCATCTGGTCGTCTGGTGGTCTGGATATCCTTTGCTACCTCCTAACCAGAATATGCATATTGCACACTGCTCTTATGCATTTCTTTTGAACTCGGCTCACTGACTTCTTTCTCTGCCCGCCTCTTCTGCCAGCATTCTTACCTATTCTAATTAACTAGAGTTTACCCGCGACTTCGCACGCGCTAACTACTCGATTTGTTAGTTACAATTGAATAGAGCTTGAAATTTCAAGATTTTATCCCTGTCCCGTGGGAATATCGGGATAAAAGTAGCCTTTGTGTTATTCCAGACGTCCAGCTACCTACATACTAAATTTCATGACTCTAAGCCCAACGGTTATTTCGAGATTTTATCCCTATCCCGTTGGAATTTCGGGATAAAAAGTAGCCTATCTGTTATTCCAGACGTCCAGCTATCAACTTTCGCATTTATAATATAAATAGGATTAATTGCAAAACGCTATAAGTATAATTTTTTTTATTTCAGCTATACGCAAAACAGGGCAGAAAACATATGATCCTGGTGCCCATAGCGTTTGTGAACGAACACATAGAAACACTACACGAACTGGACATCGAGTATTGTGATGAAGTGGCCAAAGAGGTGAGCATGGAATGGTTGGAACAAGGATTTAGTGAATAGCCAAAGGCTACTAGAAACACAGGGATCTTGAAAGTTCATCTGACAGGCCTAACAAGCAGTCGTTTCTGGGAGATTGCATACTTTTTTATAATAAAATTCCAAAAAATATTACAAATGAAACGGATACAAAATTCAGATCTATTGTCAAGAAGACATTAATATCTAAGGCGTATTATAAAGTTAATGATATATCATGGACAGGGGTATTTTGGAAAAAATTCCGCATCCGCATTAATCCGTTCAAATAGCGAACTTAAAGTGTTAAAATAAAGTTGTGTTAAATACTTATGATGTGTAGATATCGTTTAATAATATTGTAAATCTGTTTAAAAAAATATACCTCGTTGAGTTTCTTGCTGGATTCTTCTCAACAGATGTTTTTTCTGAACCGGTGTAGATTTTTTTTGACATTCATAACTGCTTGTTATAGCTTAAATGAATAAAGATATTTAGACTTTTACTTTGACTTTATCTTTTCTTATAGTATTTTCTCGAATATTAAATTAAAACTTGGCAGCGGTACACTCGCCATCAGATTTCGGAGTGGCCAAGGTGGTCAAAAATGAACTCTAATACACTTAACAATAGAGTGCATTGTCCAATATTTTTGACCACCTTGGACGCTCCGAAATACTGATATAAAATAGCCGAAATCACAGAGTGAACTTAGCTATTGACCGGCACTGTACATACTTTCCCATATTATAAAATACTAATTTTATTTTATTTTGTTAGCGTTTACCCGCGGCTTCGCACGCGTAAATTATTAGATACAGCAGTTGAACTGAAATCCCGGGATTTTATTAAATTCTCGTGGGAATTCCCTAAAATTACATCGTGGTTTTCATTGACGTTATATTATATAACAACCGTGCCAAATTTCATGACTCTAAACCCAGCGGTTGTTAGTTCGAGATTTTATCTTATCCGTGGGAATATCGGGTAAAAAGCAGCCTATGTGTTATTTCAGATGTCCAGCTATATACGTACATTTTATGACTAAGCCCATCGGTTGTTATTTCGAGATTTCATCCCTATCCGTGGGAATATCGGGATAAAAAAGTAGCCTATGTTTTATTTCAGATGTTCAACTATCTAACTACCATTTTCTTCCAAATCCGTCCAGCCGTTTCAGCGTGAAGAAGTAACAAACATACTCACTCACTCACAAACTTTCACATTTATAATATTAGTAGGATTAGTAGGTTAGGGCTGTTTCACCATCCATTGATTAGCGTTAACTGGCGTTAGGTTGATGCCGTCTCTCTTTGTTTTGTTTGAATAGACGGAGACGGCATCACATTTAACCGTCGGTTAACGCTAATCAATGGATGGTGAAACAGCTCCTTAATTTTTTTTTTATACTAGTTTTATTTTGTCCTTTCACAGGCGGTATAATTCAAATCATCCGCCCCAACGACAGTCCGACTTTCATATCCGCTCTCGCAGACGTCGTCTACTCACACATGAGGAACGGACCGAGAGTCTCCAAGCAGTTCCTTAGCAGGTATATCCAATATCCATATCAGCTGGAAGACGTCCACTGTGGAACAAAAAACTCGACAAATTAATTTACGAATAAAATTTTACACTGAAAATAACTATTATGATTATAAGTGAACTAAAACCAATGAAGACCACCGTTTTCGCGTTCACCAGTTGGCGCCACTGTAGACAAAGGTCCAGCAGGGCTACTACGAAACTCGAAGTTCGTGTCGTGCGGTCCCTCTGACACTTATACTATTTAATACGAGAANACGTACTCAAAAACTAAGTTATTTTTTTTTTATAGTTTTACACTAATAAATTAATAAATCAACAGTAGGTACAAGTAATCAAAACACGTACAAAATATATCCTAAAAACAAAACCAATATAAACTGTTAAAATAAAACAGTATGTACTATAATAGTATAAACAATATTGTTACGGCGGTGGGTTAGGTGGAAACTTTGATCGTGCTTTTCGACCCATTGGAGGCGTTTTCAGTAGGCTGGAATACGGTTTCAGGCCGTTTCAGAGGATGCTCTATCACATATTAGTTTATCAAAATTTCACCCAAGTTGCCGTTGTTTTCAGGCGCCTGAAACATGTTTTCAGTCCGTTTCAGGCCACCCTCTATCCGATGACGCCATAACCTGAAAACCCGTTTTCAGGCGTTTTCAGGACCCCTTATGGGCCTCTGAAGTACATTTCAGTATATGGCGAAATTTTCCATAGGAGTGAAAGAGATAGCACGATTAGAAAGAGACAGCTATACTGAGAACATTCGAGAAGGTGTGTGACAAGGATAGCCTATATGTGTGAGAGAAACAGACTGATGATCCTGTTTCCGGAATATTCTAGTAACTGTGTGAGAGAGATAGCACATGAAAGAGACAGACACTCTACTCGTTTCCGGAACATTCGAGATGTAGGTATGACGTCCTAGCTGGACTGTTCTCGAACTTTGTGGACCGATTCACCGGGGGTATAAAAGCCGGGTGAGGTTGCGGCGGAGGACAGTTTCGAATGCGATACCGAGCGATAAACATCGAAGAGAATCAAAGCGACTTGTAAGTGAGTTTTCGAGTGCGAAATTACTGTGAACTGTTTTTAAGTGTTTTGTAAAGTTAAGTAACAGTGTGAAAATAAATCCTACTCTTATTCATCGGTGTTAAAAGTGCTTTTCAATCACGAACCCACCCCACGAACGTAACATTTGGTGTCAGAAGTGGGATTGAAAATGCCGCTTACTCCGCGAGAAGAAGAGAAGGAGAGGATGCAGACCCGAAGCCGCGCCGCAGCTGGGGACCCTACAGACACCGCCGCAGCGTCAGATACAGCGGTGGCAGTATCCCCAAAGCCGGAAATAGACTTCAATGCGATTCTGGTCCTCCTGAAAGAACAAGCTAGAAGGCAGGAGGAACAAGCTAGAATTCTGCAGCAAGAGCTACGGGGTCAGAAGGAAGCTCAAGAGGAACAAGCTAGAATTCTACAGGAGGAACAAAAGAATCAGTTCCAACTCCTCCGTGAGGTACACGACGCAACCGCAGAATGGAAAAAGGAGATGGCTGAGGTCCAGGATAAAATTGTGGCAGTTGACATTAAAGTCGAAAATCACGAAAAGCGCCTCAACGGTGTCAACGAAAAGGTAGAAGGCCACGAGAATCGCCTCCAGAAGTTGGAGATTAAAGTGGCCAACGGCACCACCAGTTTTTCGGGCACACTAGCCACAGGAGGGGAAAAGTTAAAGTTACCACCATTTGATGGGACCTCTTCATGGGCCGTATACAAGCTCCAATTCGAGATGGTTGCTGAAACGAACGGCTGGACTGACAAACAAGCTCTAGCTGCCCTCGTGTTGGGACTGTGTGGTAAAGCCTTGATTGTATTAGACATCATGGCGATGGCGGGAACTGAGGTGACTTTGGAGCGACTTATGGATTTCCTAGAGTCGCGTTATGGTGACTCCCATCTGGAACCTGTTTATAGAGCTCAGTTGAAAGACAGGGTGCAGCTAGATGGCGAGAGCCTGCAGCAATGGAGCCTGGAAATTGAGAGGCTGGTCAGAAAGGCTTACTTGTCATTACCATCTGTAGTAGAGATTATGCTAGTGCAATCATTCATAGATGGGATTCGAGACTTTGAAGTGAGGGCTGCTGTACGACTGGGTCATCACAGGACCTTAAAAGATGCACTGGCGCACGCATTGGAAGTAGAGGCCGTACGCACCGATCCTCGTTCTTACCGCAATCCAACGGCGACGGATAAAACGAAAACTCGAAGCGGGCCTACGTGTTATGCGTGTGGGGAAATAGGGCACAGGAGATTGTGGTGTCCTAAGCGAGAGCCTCGGAGCGTTGAAGCTGGGCGCAATGGATCGAGATCAGCAGAGATCCAAGTGGAGACAGATAAAGTGAAACTCCGACGGGGACTTATGTGTTATGCATGTGGAGAGAGAGGGCATATGAGATTTTCGTGCCCTAAGAGAGATGCTCGGAGTAATATGGAAAGTTGGCGAAACGAATCGAGAGCAGTGATGTAGTAACGAGCGCCCCGGCAAGACAGCGGCAGGAAAACGCAGATGTTTTATCCAGAAGGCCATGTAGTGTTCATTGCAAGGGTTGCATGGAGGACGAGAAAAGAACACGCTTATGTGAAGCTGCTAAGAACAGACACCATTAGTCCGAAATGGTGCGGGGAAGCAGATAAAGAAGTACAACATCACCGTGGCGATGTCAAGCCCATTCTGAGTTGGACGAAATCTAAGACAAAAACTCAACGCGACAGGAAGATGGATAACGTAGAGTTTGAAGAAGGCTCACCCGTTTGGCTACATAACCCTATGCGAAGAAAAGTGAAGTCCCCGAAATTTTTACCGAGTTGGGAAGGACCGTACAAAGTAGTCACTAGGATCAACGATGTCACATACCGGATACAGCGTAACGCGCGTAGCCCCTGTAAGATTGTTCATGTTGATCGGTTGGCCAAATACCATGGATCTAATGATGCTCGGGACGAGCATGTCTTAGGAGGGGGCAGTGTTACGGCGGTGGGTTAGGTGGAAACTTTGATCGTGCTTTTCGACCCATTGGAGGCGTTTTCAGTAGGCTGGAATACGGTTTTCAGGCCGTTTCAGAGGATGCTCTATCACATATTAGTTTATCAAAATTTCACCCAAGTTACCGTTGTTTTCAGGCGCCTGAAACATGTTTTCAGTCCGTTTCAGGCCACCCTCTATCCGATGACGCCATAACCTGAAAACCCGTTTTCAGGCGTTTTCAGGACCCCTTATGGGCCTCTGAAGTACATTTCAGTATATGGCGAAATTTTCCATAGGAGTGAAAGAGATAGCACGATTAGAAAGAGACAGCTATACTGAGAACATTCGAGAAGGTGTGTGACAAGGATAGCCTATATGTGTGAGAGAAACAGACTGATGATCCTGTTTTCCGGAATATTCTAGTAACTGTGTGAGAGAGATAGCACATGAAAGAGACAGACACTCTACTCGTTTCCGGAACATTCGAGATGTAGGTATGTCGTCCTAGCTGGACTGTTCTCGAACTTTGTGGACCGATTCACCGGGGGTATAAAAGCCGGGTGAGGTTGCGGCGGAGGACAGTTTCGAATGCGATACCGAGCGATAAACATCGAAGAGAATCAAAGCGACTTGTAAGTGAGTTTTCGAGTGCGAAATTACTGTGAACTGTTTTTAAGTGTTTTGTAAAGTTAAGTAACAGTGTGAAAATAAATCCTACTCTTATTCATCGGTGTTAAAAGTGCTTTTCAATCACGAACCCACCCCACGAACGTAACAATATTAATGCTATAATGAATGTGGATAACAAAAATTGTCATCAATGGCCACATGGATCAGAGGCCCGTCATCGTTAGTGGAAATCTTCTTGATGTTGTTTCGGAGTACACATACCTCGGCCTGATTTTGCAGTTAAGGTACCAACACATGCTAGTTACTAGCACGAAAGCATGCTACTATTCAGCAAATGCTACTTACTAGCATGTGTGCATAGGGACGTCCCACTGCTGGGCACAGGCCTACTCTCAGAATGAGAGGGCTTGGGCTGTAGTTCCCACGCGGGCCCAGTGCGGATTGGGAACTTCACACACACCATTGAATCGCTTCGCAGGTTTGTGCAGGTTCCTCACGATGTTTTCCTTCACCGTAGTAAAGCTCGTGGTAATTTCAAATGTAATTTCGCACATGAATTCCAAAAAACTCAGAGGTGCGAGCCGGGGTTTGAACCCACGATCCTCTGCTTGAGAGGCCATAGGTCAAACCACTCGGCCACCACGGCTTGCTACTATTAAGCATGCTTTTTCTGTGTCATACAGGTACAGCAGGTACTAGCATGCTTATTAGCATGCTAATAACGAGCATAATGTAACAGTAGCCTTAGGTAGAACACAACTTTGAGAAGGAGGCCAAGAGAAGGATTCAGCTGGGCTGGGCAGCATTCGGAAAATTACGTCGTAATGTCGTAATGTCTGAAAACGAAATTTTTTAACCAGTGCGTCCTACCCGTCATGACATACGGAGCTGAAACGCGGCTCTGCCAGCTATGGAACGAGCTATGCTCGGAGTTTTTCTGAAGGATAAAATCCGCAACGAGACTATCCGACACAGAACTAAGGTCATCGACATAGTTCATAGAATTAACAACTTGAAGTGGCAGTGGGCTGGGTCATATCTGTTGAAGCACCGACAACCGCTGAAGATATTGAGTGGAGACCGCGTCTCGGCAAACGTAGTCCAAGACGCCCTCCGTTCAGGTAGAGGGACGATCTGCGAAAGGCTGGTGGTAAAAGCTGGATGTGTCTAGCCGAAGACAGGGCGCAATGGCGGTCTATGGGGGAGGCCTATGTCCGGACTGCTATTGGCTGATGATGAATAGTATAATCGATATTCTACCTACTACTTATATACCTATTAGGAAAAAAACAGATTGCTCGTCATCATCAGTCAAAATCTGTTCAGGCGTGTCGTTTCCAAAAAGCGGTAAGCTGCAAGCAATAGAAACTTAAGTACTTACTTAGGTTAAGAATTTTAATTCATTTGCTGTCTAAATAAAAAAAACAAACAAGTGTATGAAACCAATGTTAAGTAATATATCTATTTGTTTAAATATTTTAAGAAAAAACAAATAATTTCCTCATAGAAATTAGAAATAATAAATTTGTAGATTGAGACATATGCAAAAAGTATGACGTATAAACGGACAAGTGGCATGTGACTTTATTGACGTCACAAGCATCCTGTCAAAGCTCCGAAGTAAAAGCGGATAAATTCAAATGTCCGTTTCTACTGCGATGTTTTTTCAAAAGCTAGTGTAGATGTTTTCTTTTACGTGCCAAATTTTCTTCATTATTTTGAAATTTGAAATATTTTTTTAACAGACTTATAGATATGGTTGAAATAAGTTATTTTTTGTAAAAAAAGCATTTTTGAAAAAATGTAGATGTCCGTATCTACTTTGCTGCCATCGATTTAGTCATTAGGATCTTAGGCTTTGTGCAAACCTCGACATTTACAGTATCTATACAATACAATACAATACAAGACTCTTTATTGTACACCAGACATAGTAAGCGATACAGAAAACAGATACACAGAAAAAATATTACAAGGTGAGCAATAGGCGCCTTATCGCTTAAGAGCTATAGTGTTATCTTAATAGTTATTTTATTATTCACTTTGATCGCCACGTAAAATAGGCGTTGAGTTGCGGAATACTACCTTTTACTACATTTTGATCAAAAATGTATTGACGTTTTGGATGAAGTTGGATGTAGGTACTGACATTTTAGATAGAGAACACTGGTAGTTATTTAGTTGAAAATAGTATAAAGAATAGTTGTGTGACAACTAAAAATAAAATAGTAAGGACAACTTTTGTGTCACAACGGAACTTTTCCCAGTCAATTACTTGGTATAGTTAAACTGGTACATATCCAAGTTGAATTTTACTTACTCCTAATTGAATATCGATGTATATGTGGAGTGGAGGTGGCGATCGGCGCGGAGCGGCGGCGACCGCACCAGCCGGTCTTCCCCACGCTCGTGGTCGAGGCTACACCGCAGATCAAAGGTCAAAGAGGACTATTTAGTACGCTCTCCTGTACAGGTGACTCTAAACCCGTCACGCGAAAAAAGTTAGGGACTAATGTAGAGTCTTGGACGCGTGACGGGATAGCGGTGAACAGTTTTTTTTCTTTCTCCGTACCCCTAGATTAAATACTTGCACGTTAGAATATGTAAGAATGTGTAAATGTTGTCCTAATGCTTACGAGTACTTACGTTGAATGATCCTAGACACCTCATGTTTTAAATGAACCTCTTTGTATTTGCTAGATGGAAACGTTCATAAAGACCTTGTGATGTAGATAAGGGGATCATTAGATTGGTCATTTTACTGATTAAAATTAACAAATATTAATCAATTAACGTTAAAATTTTCATTGTAAGAGCGAATTCATTGAATTTACTTAAAAATAACTAAAGCGTTACAAACTATATTTTTTGTGTATCACTCCTAAGTGATGACTCCTAAGTCATCGTGTCTATTACACACACACAAACATCACGCCTGTATCCCAAATGGGGTAGGCAGAGCACACAAAACGTTACCGCTTCGGAGCCACTTTTAGCAATTTTAGGTTTTAAGTTTGACAAAAACGGTACAATAGTGACAGGTTGCTAGCCTGTCGCCTACGGTATACCTTAACCTATATCCTCAGTTACCTCTTACGACATCCACGGAAGAAATGGAAAGGTGTAATTCTAACCCAACACCACGCATTTATTAAACTTGCCCTGTTTATTGTTGTTGTTGGGTCAAACTTTCAGTGGTCGGATAGACTTGAAATTTATTATAAACTAGCTTTTACCCGCGGCTTCGCACGCGTAAACTTTTCGGTCTGGTAGTTGCAATTCAAATTTTCGGGATTTTACAAAATTCCCCTGGAAATTTTCAAAATTTATATCGTGGTCTTCATTGAGGTTGTGTTGTGAATGACTGTACAAAATTCAAGACCGTAAAACCCAGTGCTGAAATTAAAAAAAAAAAATCCCAATCCAAATTCAAATTTAAAATTCAAATTCATTCATTCAGTAAATATGCCGCAATGGGCACTTTTACACGTTATTTTTAAACTACCAGCGCTTTCGGAAAGACCATCATTGCCAAGAAGAATGCGCCGCAAGAAACTTGGCAGAAAGTCATTTTTTCAAAATAAAATACTTAAAAACTACAGTATACAATTAAAGAAATAAATACAAAATAATAATAATATAGGGATGTATGGGGTCCCTTAGTTACAAAACTATCCCGTGGGAATATCGGAATAAAAAGTAGCGTATGTGTTATTCCAGACGTCCAGCTACCTACACACCAAATTTCATGCCTCTAAGCCCAGCGGTTGTTATTTCGACATTTTACCCCTAGGTATCCCGTGGGAATATCGGGTCAAAAAGTTACTTATGTGTTATTCTAGACGTCCAACTACCTACATACCAAATTTCATGACTCTAAGCCCAGCGGTTATTATTTCGAGATTTAATCCCTATCCCGTGGGAATATCGGGATAAAAAGTAGCCTATGTGTTATTCCAGAGGTCCAGCTACCTAGATACCAAATTTCATGGCTCTAAGCCCAGTGGTTGTCATTTCAAGATTTTATCCCTAGGTATCCCGTGGGAATATCGGGCCAAAAAGTTGCCTATGTGTAATTCCAGACGTCCAACAACCTACATACCAAATTTCATGACTCTCAGCTCAGCGGTTATTATTATAAGATTTTATCCCTATCCCGTGGGAATATCGGAGTAAAAAATAGCCTATGTGTTTTTTCAGAGGTCCAGCTACCTACATACCAAATGTCATGGCTCTAGGCCCAGTGGTTGTTATTTCGAGATTTTATCCCTAGGTATCCCGTGGGAATATCGGGTCAATTAGTCGCTTATGTGTTATTCCAGACGTCCAACTACCTCGTTATCAAATTTCATGACTCTAAGCCAGCGGTTATTATTTCGAGATTTTATCCCTATCCCGTGGGAATATCGGGATAAAAAGTAGCCTATGTTTTATTCCAGATGTTCAGCTATCTACATACCAAATTTCATCCAAATCCGTCCAGCCGTTTCAGCGTGAAGGAGTAACAAACATACTCACTCACTCACAAACTTTCGCATTTATAATATTAGTTGGATATGTAGGTAAATTGGATGACAATGCAAGAAGTGACAAAATTTAAAAAAAAATACAATACAATACAAAATTACAAACTTATTTCCATTTGAATACTGTAGGTTTTAGTTAAACACACAATAACATTTTAATTTCTAGCATTTTAATTAATGAAGTGTTTGTATATAATATTGTAAATGTGATTCAGTGAGCTGTTTGTTTAAAGGTTTCCTAAATTTTATGGTTCCGTACTCTAAGGGCCACAAATGGAATCCTGCGTTAAGGTTTACGAACATTTCGCTTAGAACCAGGGCTCTACTAATACCGGATTTGGACGTAACTACAAGTTGAAATTTGTACAAAACCCTTAGTGCTCGCGTTCGGCTCGCGCTTCACCGGTATTTTTTCTTAGGTACTTTGAGAAGTCGGTTTTACTTGAAATTTCCAATGAAATTAGTAGACAATGAAATCTTCAGCAGAAAACATGGCATAAGTACCTATATTTTTTTAATTGACTTATTTTACGAGTAGGTAAGCAACGGTTCATTAGACAACGAAACAAAATTGAACAAATCGATAGATTACCAGTCACCACGCAAAAAATCAATACATTGACTCGTCCATAACGTCAAATATGTATACATCGACCTTATGTTTAGTGGCATAAAGGTGTATAGATATTTTTGACGTCTTGGTAATGTATATATATTTATGCCCTTGACTGTAACTATAAACCAACTCAATAAGATAATCGACGTCATGTCATAATAATTATGTGATCATCTATAAACAAGAATTTAAATTAAGTGTCTATCATCATAATCAAAACTTTTCATAAATTCTTGCTAATGTTTATACCATAATGTAATAAAACTAATAAAAGTAAGACATATGGTACTTAAGAACAGGTTTCCGGGACTTACCGGACTGCACAACCGAGGGCGATTCTGTAATATTTATATATTATAACCAAGTTTGAGTTATTTTAAGTTTTTTAAG
Source organism: Choristoneura fumiferana (assembly GCF_025370935.1). Lineage (NCBI taxonomy): Eukaryota > Metazoa > Arthropoda > Insecta > Lepidoptera > Tortricidae > Choristoneura > Choristoneura fumiferana. The sequence goes on along the minus strand of NW_027412811.1, from coordinate 12,481 downwards.
TTATATTTTTGACTAGGTTGAGTTAAGGAAATATTGCAACTAAAATGCTTTTATGTAAAGTACATTACGCTTAATATTACAAAATAATAAAACAATAACGTACCTAATGACAGTGTATACCTATATTATTTTCCTGTTTAATAGAATATAAATTGGCTGGAACTGAAAGTTTACTGACATTCGAGTCCCTGTGTTAACAAAGGAAGGACATACAAGCTTGATCACGATGTTCAAGCTATTATCTCTCTGCACCGTCATGTTGGTCGTTAATTTTAACGAGGGATACCTGTTAAAAGGAGAATATTTTCCTAAAATTCACGATACAGACAGTCTCCTGTTCGACGGGCCAACTAATGCGGAAGAAGCACCAGTTGAAGAGAGCCCAAAATTGAAAACAGCGGCGCCACCACAACCACCAGCTAGCAATGAAATTATCCATCCTGTGGACGAAGTACACTATTCAGGACCAAAAGAACGTGGCAACACAGATAACTTGCATTATGACTCGAAAATATATTTCCGAGAGTGATGACGATCTAAGTTAACCAAAGTGGATCACGACGACAGTACAAGTAGGTACTATGGAGCAAACAGTAATCTAAAATATTAATGATTATAGATATTTGATTGTTTCTAACAACCTTATTTTTAAACATTTTGGATGATAACTAAAAATCATATGGTATATAAACGTTTGAATGTGTAATTTGTCTTTTTTTATTTGTAAAAAAATATATAGAAAACTTCCCTATTATTCAATAAATTTACAATTTATTTAGTAAGATGTTGGACGTGTGCTAAGATAGTTTAAACACATGAGTGCTCTTGGATTACGGCACAGAATATATAATAGTACTAACGTACAGAATGGCCACGCTCCGCCCCGCACCGGTTCGAGTTACCCCACCCCTCAAGCGCAGATTGCAGGAAAACCGCAGGAAAGCAGTCGGGTGCACGGCACGGTTCGGGAGCAATAATTTTGCGAAATCGTAACGGTACCCTACCTACTTCCTTTTTCTAAATAAATAGTGATTTCTGAAATTAACGCGATTAATACATGAAATAACTACCTACCGAATGATTCTTTTAAGTTTGTAGTCGTATATCTATTGTAATTGAAAATAATAATGCTTAAAATACGCAGACAGACACATTTTAAGTAGGTTTAAATAAATCGAGGATATTCTGGCAGAACCGGATAAGTGCACAATATTTATTTTTTATACGGTTTTGCTAGATAAATAAAGCAGAAAACATCGAGTCGAGCTAAACTCGGTTTAAGACGTGAGTCCGTATCCGTTACAATATCATTTAATAATATTCAGTATGCCTATGTATGTAACTTTAAAAAAAATTGCACTTATTCTGTTTTGCCAGAATACCCTCGAAATAGGTAAGATTAACGATTACATTTATTTGCACATATCTAAGCCATACCTACATATGAGTACCTTTAAATGTCATTGGTAGCACTTATAGTACTATACGGTTTTGCGATAGTCAGCCCTGTGCAGCTTACGCACACATTGACGCGTGTACAGACGTCGTCGTGCCTATGTAGATTCAAGAACGCGTATTTTGTACGGCGTGGCCGCCCTGTGACTACGGTCCTTTTTACTTGACTGCGTAAGGAGTTATTTTATTATTAGGTTTTATCATTTAGAAGCTCCTAGTTTAAATTGTTAGTGGTTTAGAGTTTACGTATATTTATACGTACAGCCAATTGTCAAATAAATGAATTATTCGAAGCTCTTTAAAATTTAAGTAATTTTGTCAGCCCTGCCGTTTGCGGCTTTAGTTAGATGTCTTGTTTTTACTTACTTAGGTATTTGTTTTACTTACATTAGCAATACGCTTGTCCAACTATATCCTGTCTGGCAAATGACCAAAGGCGTTTGTTTGAAAAGGTAATTATAGAATCTTAAGGATTGACACACATACTTGCTACATACTATTTCAATTGAATTTACTGTTCTAAGAATCTTTAAAAGCACTATTCATTAGCCATTATTTCCGCAACACGTCTTGGTATTACGCTCATATCCGTCTGTATTCTATTGCGGAATAACCACCTAATGTTATCAAATCAACTTTTGCATAAGTAAATCCAACAAGAACGAAGGCCATCGCCATTTGGTCGCGGAGTCATCTTCAGTCCGGACGCGTCATAAATATGTACAAATTTTTGCTGTTCACAGTATTGTGGTTCATTAACCTTACCGTGGGTGCTCCTTCTAGAGAATTTTACCCCTATTACTACTCAGACCCAGATGCTATAGTGTTTAAGGGGCCAACTAATGCTGAGTATGCATCAATAATCGACATAAGATTTAGTGAAAATCGCAATGTTAATGATAACCGAAGTGAAAGTAATGGAAGTGGTAGTGGGAGCAATGGTGATGACAGTGACAGTGAAATCAAATGCCCAAGTGGGACTTTGAGGTACGGTGATACGTGTTTTCCTAATGATTAAGCCGGAGTACTTAATAAGAGAAACTCCAACCTCGATATTGGCGGAATCATCAATAGTATCGATGGAGCTATATTTTCAAGAGTTTAATTGAATTCAATAGAATAACAATAGTGTATGAAAATTAGTAAAGAAAAGTGTTACAACGAGCAGCGACCAACTTTATTTATAAAAGAGGAAAAACGTTCTTGAGATTCCAAGATCGCAATAACCTTGATAGTTGGGCGATGGCACTTAGTTTTTTTAAGTGTGATTTGGCCAGAGAAAGATAATGAAATGTTTAAGAAATTTATAGATTTTTATGACAAAGCTATTTCACGAATTTAGATAAAACGAAGACGTATAGTTATTAAGCGTGACATTATAAAAAGTGACTTTCTACATTTCAACATAATAAACATCAGTTTTAAGTCATAATAGTTTTTATGTCCCATTTTCATGTTGTTGCTATGTGAATCGTGTGCAAAATTAGCCGTTAAGATTGAATATGCATGTTGTAATAATTTGCATCTTCGTACAACATTGAGGTTAAGTCTGATTGAAAAAACAAATGGTTTCAGAGTTTGCTACCAATTTTGTTGATTTAAAAATCAGCCTTGGTTACAGAGTTAAAATAAAGAGGAATAGAAATATTGTCATGTGCTTTCCTTCCACATTCAATGTGTCTCTTTTTCATTTCTCCCGCTAATATAGCACCATAATTTGGGTGTTCTTGTGTTTTTATAGCTTTTAGTAGACAAGAGGTACTCAACATATAAATTATTATTTTTGACCCATCTCTGCCATAACCCCTTTTTTGGGCCGTTAACCCGTCGAACGCCCTGCGCGCCACAATGGTGCTTATCTAAAGTACTTGTGATTAGTTAATTTTTGTTGCTAGTTTCGATCACCATTTAACATAGGGTCCTAATCCAAAATTGCCCAAAAAGGTCGCGCGGCTGGTTAAGTAACTTCATTACACACTGCGCTGAGAATACGAGTATAAATTGTTGCCATATGCGCGGTTGCGTTTTTATCACGCGTGACCTTTCTATTTCTCTTGACTACAATTCTGTGACCTTGACATTGACTTTTGATAAACTTCATGACCTTTGTTTTATTTTTTTAATACAGTGTGTGTGTTTGCTCTTCTTTCTGGGCGAGCTAAAAACAAATAAAGCTAGTAAAAAATTAAAATAACGATTGTTCACATTATATTTTTAAAATACCTTAAAATCCCGGTAGCCGTATACCCTAAGGCGTTCTTACTATCGTTGAATCCGCTTATTCATTTAATAATTGAATCAATTAATGAATTAATGAATAAGAGGATTCAATTATTATTATTTTTTTTGTTCGCCGCTAGGTAAAACATGTAGGACTTCTTTTCTTTTTTATGTGTACCAACTGTATTTAACTATTAGTCATGTGCAAATAAAATATTTTTGTCTTTATCTTTTTTTATCTTTATCTTTATTCCATACCTGAATTGAATTTTAAACGACAGCAAAGGAGCGTTTAACAAAATCTTATAACAGTTTGTTTTGCTACATAATATTTTGTTGTGTTTTGTATAACTTACTAACAAAGTTAATAAGTATTTTATTATTTTAACGGTACTAACAAAGCTGGATCAATTATGTAATCCGATAAATAAATGAATTATTATTATTGTTATAATTACAGTTAATTTTAATTTTTCAACTAGTTCACCATTCAATCATAAATTTTATTGACAGTCATCTGTGATGCTGTCTCTGTCGTCCCTTTTTGTCGGAATAAACAGAGCCAGCATCACATATTTTATCTGTCATATAGGTAACATTTATCGACGAGTGGTGAAACAGGCTCGAAGTGCTCCAAATTCAAATTTAAAAACCGGCCAAGAGCATGTCGGACACGCCCAAAATAGGGTTCCGTAGCCATTACGAAAAAATTAAGACGTTCACTGCGGGAAACAATTTCGAAGACTTTAAATCGATGCGTCATAGGGTATGTAAGATCCGACATTCGACTTTTTGTTAGAGCGTTTGCGGGTCGAAAGGACCTGTTTGACATGCTCGTCTAAAAAGGTTATTATCTGCATAGTTATGATAAATGTTGGTAATATTTGAATTGTAATAGGTAGTCATAGAGTTGCTCTTGGTACAGTTAAGTTCGTAAGTAGATGCAATCACTTAATACTATTTGAACATATGTGTAAAACTGACGGATCTTTTATGCCCGATATACGCACTGACAGAAAAAACTGTCGATAGAATTTTAGGGTTGCAGGGTAACAAAAAACATCGATATCGAGCAAAAAAATTATTTTTTAATTTCAGATGTATGTGTTACATTGTAGCATTCGCGGCAAAGAGATTTTTTACAATATTCACATAAAGTTTTGACTTTTTTCACTCTATTTGCGGTGTCTTTGCTGCTCAAAGTTTAACGTAATTTGTCATAGCACCCAGAACAATTTCGTTTCTTTGTTCCCATTTTTAAGCAATGACCTGTAGCCAAATCTGTATTAATTGTACAAGACACAGCGTTTGTTTTCGGTTAATTTTGCAAACACTCACGGAGAAACCTATCTTTTGTTCTTATCACGAGCACTGCACTAGATAAAATAGCCAATAATCTAGTGCGGTTATCGGGTCATTGGGCATCGGGTCACTAAGATCCTATACCGCACCAGACGTTATTTTTTTCCTTTCAGTCGGTATAGGGCATAAAGGATCCGATGGCGTTTTTTTATAGGGACTGATTACTTTGAAAGAGGCAATTCCAAAACAGTAACTGTCTCACTCATACTCAGCTGATAACCTATTTAAACTTATCCCGCACCAGCGGTATGTCAAGTAATTTTTTCGCCGCACCGCAGGCTAGATGTGCATATGATCTATTCGACCCGAAACCGCAGTGAACGTGTTAAGTAATGTGGTTCCGTAGCCATTACGAAAAAATTAAGTAATTTTTTTCTAAGGATTTCGTATTTTATACGGAATCTTCCAAGTTTAGGTATATTTTATACCTTAGGCTGCTATTTAAGAGTAAAACTACTAATAATTCTCAAGCAAACTTAGCCGTTATAGTTTTCCTTAAAAGTTTGATATACTTACTACCATCCTGATTTTTTTCAAATTTTTCCGCCCACCGGTTAGATTTTAGAGGGGGGGGGACGCTCGTTTTAATAAAAAAATTGCACTTTAAAATTGAGTATTATTATTAGTATTGAAAAAAAAAACATTGAATCGAAAAATCGTCTTAGCAAACCCCACATGATTTTAAAAGACATATCCAACGATACCCCACACTATAGGATTGGATGAGATAAAAAAAATACCCCTACTTTACGTCTATGGGTGGTACCCAAAAAAAATTTCTTTTAATTTTTTTTTTGTACCATTTTATCAGCATAGGTTACATATAAATCCGTGCAAAATTACAGATTTCTAGCATTCATAGCCCCTGAGAAAAGCTGCGGACGGACGGACAGACAGCCAAACAGACAGACATGGCGAAACTGTAAGGGTTCCGTTTTTGCCATTTTGGCTCCGGAACCCTAAAAACATCCATCATCACTGGGATTCTATTCTCACAGATGTCCTTTAAAAAATCCGCTCCGTATACTGTTCAATTGAAGAAACCGAACCACCTACCAGGCTGGAATCTTTTCTTTGTGTATTATATTGTTGTCTTTACATACATTTGTCAAAGAAATAATCGTGAAATTGATTGTGAAAAGGTTCCAGTCAGTTACTGTTTATAGCTACGGGTATACATTCACATCAGTAGCCTCGTCTCGGATGTTGTCGGGTATTAAACGGTTGTAATTAAGTTGTTGTTAAGACATGTTAAACAAGGTTCACGTGAATTACCTTACTAATTATTCTCTAGCGCAATATGGTGATAGCTTTTAATTTAGTTTCACCTCTCCCGTTGTCTGTCTGTCTAATTTTCTGTAGTCAAATCTTGCAAGAATAATTTGACCAACTTCCAGTACTCAGATTGACTTGAAATTTGGAACACTTATGTAAATCGCGTGACAATACTGGTAGTGACATCCTGGTAGTCCAGCCAGGATCGTCTCCGCAGGACGGAACTCTTCAACGGTTAATAGCATCGACTTGAAATTTGGTATGCAAATGTAATTTGGGTGACAATGCAAGTACAGTCAACAAAAAGTACAGTTAGCAAAAAAAGCTTGTGTTAAAATGATTTTTTACCAAAAACTTTTTTTTACAGCTAGTGATATGAATGTATGTACCCCGTTATCAATCGGACAGGTTGGTGGCTACCTAAAATTAATGATATGCAATAAAACTATCCAAGTCTCAACGTTGTAGCGATGTGTGGACCTCCAGATATTATCTGAAAACTCAATTAAAAAAAAAATGACACTGCGCATCGCTAATATTAAGTAGCCAATGATAGATATTGTAATATTTTAGGTAAAACAAGCTTTAAACTGAAGAAAAGAAATGTATTCAAAAATAACGTGCTACGCGACAAGCAAAAGAATAATGAGTGACTTTGTCACACTAGAAGAAACAAAGCTTTATAACTAGGTTTACAAACACCAAAAAGTTCCAACACTGGCCCTTAAACTAGTTATAAAACTATATTATAAATAAACAAATCCACTTGCATAAATAACTAAACACTTTACAAACCACTATCAAATAAACAAAACAATTAACTAAGTAATAAACAATTGACATGCAAACTTGTCATGTTTATCTTTGGTCAGTGGTTTAGTTAACAAGTCAGCCACCATCTGATCAGTAGACAGATAGCTTATGACTACTGTACCCTTATTTACGATTTCTCGTATAAAGTGATGTCGTACATCGATGTGTTTAGTTCTGCTGTGGAACATTGCATTTGAACACAACTTCTGTGCAGATTGACTATCATTATAAATAGAAATTTTAAATTGCTTACCAATCACTTCAAATAAGAATTGCCGTAGAAACAGGGCCTCCTTACACGTGTCAGACAGCGCCATGTATTCCGCCTCAGTGCTCGAAAGAGCAACAGTCTTCTGTTTTCTGCTCTCCCAAGAGACTACAGAGCTTCCTATTTTAAAAACAAAACCCGTGTAAGAACGACGATCGGTCTCGTTCGCCGCCCAATCAGCATCCGCATATGCGTTGATAGTCAACCCAGTCTTTTGAAAAGTTAAGCAAAAATCAATCGTGCCTTTAAGGTAACGAAGTATCCTTTTTGCTGCCTTCCAGTGTGACTCGTCGTAAGCCTCGTTGAACTGGCTCAGCGAGCTTACAGCGTGAGCGATGTCAGGCCGCGTACATACCGCAATGTACATCAAACAGCCTATTAAGCCACGATAGTCATTAGTACATTTTCCTTGCGTAGACCTCACAAGTTTTACACCAGTTTCCATCGGTGTTCGAGCAGGTTTGCAATCTGACATATTAAACCTGTCAAGTACCTTCTTGATGTAATTGGATTGGTCTAACTTGATTTTCCCATCTTGTCTCCGAAGTCTCATGCCAAGGATATGACTAGCTGGCCCTAAATCTTTTATTTCAAACTCTCTATTAAGTTTTTCTTTAATTTCCGACTTTTGACATCCAGCTGATGAGAACAAAATTATATCATCTACGTACAGGGCGATGATCATCAATGAATTGTTACTCGATTTCACATACACACAAGGTTCAGAATGTACGTGCTTAAACTTCAGAACATTAATTAATACGCCATTTATCTTTTCATACCAAGATTTTGAAGCCTGTTTGAGACCGTATACTGCCTTGTTCAGTTTATATACTTTATCTTCTTTTCCTTTTATTTTAAAGCCTTCTGGCTGTTCCATGTAAACGGTTTCTCGTAGGTCTCCATTTAAAAAGGCTGTTTTAACATCTAAATGTTCGATGTCCATATCGAATTCCGCTGCTAGCGCCAATAATGTACGGATCGTAGAGTACCTGACTACCGGGGAAAACGTCTCTTGGTAATCTACACCATATTTTTGCGTGTATCCCTTTGCGACTAAGCGAGCTTTGTATCTCAGTATTTCACCGTCAAGACCGAGTTTCTTCTTGAAAATCCACTTACATTTTACCGGTCTTTGCTCGTTTCTTCTGTCGGTCAAGGTCCAGCATTTATTGTCTATGAAAGATTTATACTCATCTTCCATCGCAGCTTTCCAGTTCTCAGCTTCAGCACCAGTCAATGCCTCCTGCACAGTTTCAGGATCCTTTGCTTCACTACGCAAATTGTGAACTAAACAGGACTCCTCTGCAGCTTCCTCATACTCGTCAGTCGAGATTCCAGAGTAGTTTTCTAACGTGGAATCACCTGGGGAGTAAGTTAAATCGGCAGGATCATCTGGAGTATCGCTACTCTCGCTTACAGAATCATCTACTGTGATTGTACTAATTCTCTGAGCGTTTGTAGGAATTTCAATAACTTCAGACGTATCAGAGCTCACATTAGATGTTTCCAATTGGACAGAATTATTAAAATTCTCAACACGACGTTCAACATTGTTACACGTCAATTCATGTGTACAATGTAAACCAGGAACCTTATTTTCGCCGTTCCAAAAAACATTTTCTAAAAACGTTACGTTTCTTGCTTTGAAACATTTGGTTGGACATTCAGGATCCATCAATCTGTAACCTTTTGTTTGATCACAGTATCCCACAAATATGTACTTCTTAGCTTTCGGATCTAATTTATCCCGTTTTTGCTGAAGAGCATAAGCTTGACAACCAAAAATACGTAAATGAGAAACATTTGCCCGTGTACCTGACCAGCGTTCCTCAGGAGTACACCCCATCACTGCTTTAGTGGCGAGCGGTTCTTGAGGTAGACAGCTGTATTAACAGCTTCTGCCCAAAACTCCTTCTTCAGACCAGCATCTCGAAGCATGCAGCGCGCTTTCTCCATGGCCGTGCGGTTTCCTCTCTCCGCGACGCCGTTCTGCTGTGCTGAATATGGAACCGTAGTCTGGTGTTGAATCCCATGTGTCTTCAGAAAGTTCTGAAAATTTGAATTAACATATTCACCACCATTGTCACTACGAAGTGTTTTGATCTTTTTATCAGTCTGGTTTTCAACCAAGGCTTTAAATTCTTTAAAATAATCAAAAACTTCATCTTTACATCTAAGAAAATATACAAACGTCTTCCTAGAAAAATCATCAATAAATGTCAAAAAATATTTTGATCCACCAAACGATGCACACGGCATCGGACCACATAGATCACTATGCACCAAGCCTAGAAGTTCACTGGCCCTACTTTCAGATTTCTTTGGGAAAGGCAATCTAGTTTGTTTTCCCTCAATACAAGAAATACAATTACGAAAGTCACTACTATCATATGATATTCCAGTTGCCATACCTTTTTTCAACAGCTCCATACTCCTGCTGTTCAAATGGCCTAGGCGACGATGCCAAAGTTCTTGAGTCTGCGAAGCGGTAGACGGCGCACGCACAGCCTGCTCAACAGCAGCCACACCCTCCTCCTGCCGCAGCGCCTCGCTGTCACCTGTATCTAAACATAAAGATACGGACGCAACCTTCGAGGCTGCCACACTACACAAAGCAGACCCTGCTTCTATGGCGTCGAGTTGATAAACACCATCTCTCAGTGTAGCGGAGGCTAGGACTTCCTCACCGTCACTTACAATGCACCCATCAGAACTAAACACAACATCGTAACCTTTCTTTACCATAGCGCTGACAGATAACAAGTTTACAGACAATTCAGGAACTAAATATACATTACTTATCGTCCTTACACAATTATCTTTCAACGTAACTTGCACCGATCCACGACCAGCTGTCATCAAGACATCTCCGTTGGCTATATTCACTTCTTTAGGCTTCTCCTTTTTAAAATCAAACATCTCACAGCGATCATTGCACATGTGACTTGTTGCTCCGCTATCTATGTACCAGACGTCTCGCTTGATTCCCACAGACAGAGCTGTTATCAACGCCTTTGACGGGGACTTGACACCGCTAGAACTCGAACCCGGACTACGTTGCTTACCGCCTTGTGTTTTGGTGCCGGACTTTTCTGGGCAATCCTTAAAATAATGTCCTGTTTTCTTACATTTAAAACACTTCGGCTTAAACGGTTTTCGCACAGCAAGCGCGGTCCCGCCGTCACATTTATTCCGTCGTTGGTCTTCTTGCAGAAGTTTTCCTTTTACGGTTTCAGTTGACAGCGTCACATTTGAGTTTTCTAACGCCATTATTAACGGTTCATACTCAATTGTCAATCCACTCAACATAATGACAGCGACAAAGTCATCATCTAATGCTGAACCAATATCACTCAGCAATTGCGATGTTTCCATGATTTTATTGATGTAGGAATCCATGCTGTCACATTCGCATAATTTTGTAGCGAATAGCGTTCGAAGTAACGCTAATCTTCGACATAGACCCTTATCCTCGTATGCCTTTTCTAGGTTTTGCCATGCTTGTCTCGCCGTCGTAGCGTTTCTTATGTGCGGGAACGCTACCGGTTGAACCGACAAAGCAATCTTCGCAAGCGCTTTTTGAACCTTTTTAGAATCTTCATTTTCGCTTCTTTTTCTCCAACATAGTCCCACAATTCCTCATGAATCAGTATCATCTTCATCATATATTTCCAGGTATTATAATTACTTACGCCAGATAATTTTTCTATTGAAGAAACTGAAGAAATGTTCGACGCCATTTTTACGACGTATCTTGGACTACAAGAGATAATATTTTTCCGCGAAATGATTAAAACTTGCTATAAAACGTGCGTAGGTCCCATAACCTGATAGATATTGTATATTTTAGGTAAAACAAGCTTTAAACTGAAGAAAGGAAAATGTATTCAAAAATAACGTGCTACGCGACAAGCAAAAGAATAATGAGTGACTTTGTCACAACTAGAAGAAACAAAGCTTTATAACTAGGTTTACAAAACACCAAAAAGTTCCAACATAACATACTCCCGCCTGATAATGAGGTCTACTAATGGGTTATTATTTCGAGAGGTTCAATAGGTTCAGACTCAATTTTCGTTTAAATTAGCATATATCGTTTATTGTTTTTAAGTTTGCTTAGGTATTATCACTGAAAAACTTGCGGTAATACATTTTATCTTATTTTATCTTTTTGTCCACAATAACTTAAATTTTCTGCACAAAAGTAAGTTACGTGGTTCAGGTTCGGATTATTCCCTGATTACTTTTGTAGTATTTAAAAAATACAAGGTCTATAGAAAATTGCTGTTTAAAACATGGATGAAATGTTCATAATTGATCTACCAGCATGCAAACATAAAAAAATTAGGACATTGATAAGGCTATTTTTTTTTCACATTTCCCGTTGATTCCAAAAATACCCATCATTTTCGTCGGTCACACTTATAAGTATATTTTAAACAAAAAAGAGTCAAACCTCCTGTAAATCCTTTATAACTATAAGCCAACTTTTGAAAATAAGACTGCGTAATATAACGTAAATTTATCGCAAGTCATAATTATTATCTATATAATGTAATAAAGGTTCAGTTAGATTTGCGTCAAAAGATTCGAGCGTCATTTTCGTTACGGTTGCGACTTGGTAGTATTGGAAATAAATATAATGTTTTACTGGTGCTGTGTCATTTGCAGTTAAGTTATGCAATATTTGATTTCATTTGCTTCAAATCTATAGGATTATTTTACTGCAGAGCCGCAAAGTAAGAGCTTTTCAATTTCGTGGTCATCATTTTCGTGCTCCTAGGTGGGCCACGAAACTGATTAAGACCACAAAAAATTGATTTTCCCTACAAGTAGAAAAATACAGAACACTTTTTGTAGAATTTTCTGCTTTTTACAGTGTAATCGTTTATGCCGTTATTGATTTAATTGATTTAAACGAAGAATGGTTGACCGTCAACAACATTTCTCCAGGTGTGGTTTAGGAATTATGACCAGTGCGTCGCCAATTTTGTTAACTCGCCGAGAGGTTTCAAGAATTATTTTACCCGAATGTACGTGTGAAAGTATAATCTAAATTTAAAGAAAACTTCGTCATTTACAGGC
>NW_027412810.1:0-17585 GCF_025370935.1 Choristoneura fumiferana | reverse complement strand
AATGCCCGCGCCATAAGGTATCATTTGGTGTGGTACTATGTACGCAATTATTTCTTCAGTTATGCCGTCTACCTGAACTCGTACATAAGCCTGCGCACTGGGTTTGAGAGTGCCATCTGCAAACCCCTTCAATGTAGGTAGGTCCTCATAGTCATGACTTTGTACGAAGTCAGTAGAGACCTTGTCACTAAGTAGCGTGCACTCACTGCCTAGGTCTATAAAACCTTTTACTTGACACTCGTTTACCATGACATCCTTGAGGTACTTCTCACACAACTTAGACGTTGACTCTATTCTACTTACGTTGTTGGATATAATTGTCGACCCAGTTTGTGGCCTGTTACTACTATAAACGTTCTTGCCACACTTGGCAGCATCGTGACCTATACGTTTACAGTTGCCGCATCTTATTATATCCTTCGGGCATGATTGGTAGCGATGTCCTGCTTCGCCGCAGTTAAAACATTTGCCACCTGTAAATTTCTTCGTGTTATCTGTGGAGATTTGTTGACGTTTTATCGGTGCAATTGTCAAACGATCACGAAATACCTGAGCCGCTTTTGGCAGAGTCTTCCTTTTTAGTAGATATTTTCCTAAAATAAGTGAGCACTTCTTCAGGTTCTTTGAAACCTAATCCTTGAGCATTCATGCGAACGTTGTGCTCATATATTCCTTGTGTCAAACAATCAACTGCCTTGAGTCCAGTTATTTCGCATCTGTTGATAAGGCGAATTTTATCATAGTAATATTCTTCATAAGTCTCGGTTCGCTTGGTTTTGCGAGCGAGCATCTCGTCCAGCTGGTCCGCGTAGTTTTCTTCACAAGGAAAAGCTCGCAATAGTTTTTCTTGCCATTCATCCCATGAATACTTAACGCTCGTTAATCCATCATACCAACGTCTTGCCAACCCCATAAGACGAGGTAACGCGAAAAAAATTGTTTGCTGCTCAGACCACCCATAAACACAAGCAGACTCGTTAATTTTTGAGAGCCAGCCTTTTATTGTCTGATTTTTAGCCTGTGGATTAAATTCAGGTATAACATTTTGTGAACCAAGACCATGCGGAGCGCGGCTCCTGTTATCAAGAGCTGTTACTAATTGCTTGAGAACTGAAGATTCTTCCCGCGTCTTCTCATTTGGTCCACGTTTAGTTGAACGACGGCTTCGTTTCTTTTCTCTCCTATGTTTATGAGATCGTTTAGTTCGTATCGGTGATGATGATGAACTCGCGTTAGACGAACTCGCAGTCCCGCTAGATGAACTCGAACTAGACGAACTAATTCTTCGCTTGCGATGCCTGCTCCTGGACTCAGTTTGGTCGCTATTGATGTTAATTGATGAAGTCACATTGCTGATACTTGAGTTACTTTTTTTCTTTTTCGCGTTTCGGTGAGGTTTCTCGGCGTCTGTCTTCATGTCCAGTGGAGGAGTTCCCGGTTCGGACATCACTAATCAGTACCCAAAACAAAGAAAATTATTTCTTTCTTATTTAGTTATATTTTTCTTGTTAAGTATTTATCTGGAAATCTACAAGTATATCTTTTTAGTCTAGGGTTGCCACTTTTATTATCCAAATTATAGTTATCGTAACCTTGTGTGTTAACTTATTTATTCTCCTAAATATTCTAAACTGATTAAAGTCACAGTCAATAGGAAATAAATAAACAGTGTTTCAGTAATTCAGTAGTGGAATTTATTTGTTCCGAAAATTTTAAACTATACCTATGGGGAAAAAACATAATAATATTATATATTCTGGATTATACGGGTGGCAACCCCATTTCGGTACGTCCGACTGTATTTTTTTTTTTTTTTTTTTTTTTTTTTTCTCACTTCAAATAATGTCGTATCTAGTAATAACCCAAGCAGCACGCAAGCGTTGCCGACATCAAATATACAGCACTATTAGAACTTAGAGTTCTACTGGTGATCCATAAAGGTGTCAAGAAAAGATTATTTACTTATAAAAGTGATTAAACCGTTATTATACAGCTAAAGCTGTACTAAGTTTTTATAAAATACTCCGTGTAAACTTAAAGCTTTAAAACAGAATATTTGAACTCCACTTTAAAACCCTATGCATTTTTTGACACTTCAATCTAATGTTATCCTTCAAGCTGCATAGAGGCTGTATTTTGCATGTGATCACTTACTTACTACAGCTATAAGTTATAAAATGGTATCACTTTATACTTGTTTCTGTATAATGGTATATTAAAACTACTTTCTAAAGCTTATTATTAATGCGTAACTGTACACTCTTGTCAGTGTAATAGTTTCATAACTTCTGTCAAATATGATTTTATAGAACTATAATAATAAATGAATTCTGTAATACAGCTTTAATCTGTATTACTGACATGCTGTATAATTTATTTGCTGAAAACTGATGTACAGCCTATATAATAAAAATATTATATTATAACGGCTATTAAAGGGTAAAAGCTGTGAAATGGAATCCAGAAAGTGCGTAGTAAAACCACGGAATCTATAATACTCTCCAGATATCTTTTACGCTGTATAAAATCTGTCGCCATTTTCGAACAAATAACAATAAAAGAAAATATGACTTCTTACATTATTTTGAGTATTGCTGAAGTTATAGTTATGATTTTCAGATAAATAAATCATAAGTGATACCTGTTGTACAGTATTATTTAACAATCTTATGATTCTAACCTCAAAACCATAAACTTACTTACTTGTTTTGGTAATATTCCTCGTGAATTCTTCAGTATTTCGCGGGCGCGTGAATATTTTTCCACAAAACTATGCACTATTTCCCAGTAAAAATAAATCGGCACGTTGAATCTACAATTATCACTACCTAAAGTCCAACATTTATTCTTGACTTATAACTTCACAGTAAATTGGCGGCCCACCATTATCATAACTAAAAAGAATAAGCGGTTGTTTTCATAAATTTCACATTGTAATTCTCATAAAAAACCAATGAAGAACTATTATCTTTTTAAGAAACTTATAAGAGAATAACTATATGCCTATGGTTTTCTTCAACATCATACTACAGCTCTTCTACAGCTATAGTACAGCCTATTTTTTAGCTATACAGCAACTATACAGCTATAATAACGCATAAGGCTGTATAACAAGGGGCCCAATTTTTACTTATAGAGGTTGTATAAGCGCTTATACAGCCCTTGTACAGCCTCACTATATAGCCTGTGGAATACAATAAAACTAAAATACAGCTTCTATACAGCCTGTCGTGCTGCTTGGGAACCTATGCCCAAAAGAAGAAAATCATATGATTCGACCTAGGTTCATATATTATTTATTACTCTTTATAGTCTCAGGAATTCGTTATTATAATCTCTCGCAATGCTCGCGGGCACCCTGTAGAGATATCATAACGTAACGAGTGAGCAAAGCAATTATTGTCTTAGTTCGCTACAAACGGTGTTTGTTGTTACTATAGGAATGCAGTAACGGATTCTATCAAAGACGGATAAGTAAATCTCACCGGCAAATACCTAAACTATATATAGGTATATTGTATTGTACCTACTTGATACGAACGTTTTGTTGTGATGTGATTCCGAAATAACAACATTTCGTAGAACAAATCAACTAGCTGGATAAACGTCTAAATCCATATTTATTTTCGATTAGTACGTGTGGTGTACCTATGCGGTACGAAATAATAGTATACTATGGGCCTTTGTTGAAATCTATTGAGTTTGCTCGCATTTTGTTTTAAGAAATTAGTAGATAATCGTTTTATAATCTGTTGTGGATAGGTATAAGTAATGAATTGTAAATCTAGGTATCGGTATCTAGGTAGCTTTGTCGAGGTACTTTAAATCTTCATTATAACATCATATACTTATATAAAAATAAATATGTTAAAATACACAAAAATACATATGTCATGTTATTTGTTAGCTAAAACATCAAAATGTACTTCAATTCTTAATAAAAAAATACGTCATTGTTAACACAAATGTTATGACTTCATAACCTATTTTATCTTGCCGTTATAGGTACGTCTTAGTTCTTTTTCTCAAATTAACATCACAGTTCCTACTATGATATCGATTGGACTTGGGCGTTATGTTTGTAAATAACAATAACACGTTTGATACAAACAAACGTTTTGCTTGAGGACTGTTTAAGTGTAAAGCTGGAACTCACCTCGAATCTGGTAAATCAGGCCGATTGATCTCGGTTCTTGTAGCCACACTTCTGAATTGATAGAAGAAAACACTATTTGTAATGCCAGCAATCACTTTACTCTCCGTATTTTATATTACAAAGCTTTCTAGGTCTCCTGCCTTCACTTTTCTTCGCGCCGTTTTCAGAACAACTTCTTTTTTTTGTCACCCGCTGGTGCCACAGATTCGTCCTCCTGTCAGCCACACCACCAGTGCTGCCATCTATTTTGCTTTATAATCTATTTACATATTTGATATGAATCGGTGTAGAAACAGAGTTCGCTAACACATTATTATTTACAAAATTATTTACATTGTTATTTAGAACCAAATTGATTATTCCAGGTAGATGATAACTACCCAGAGGATCGTCGTGGACTGACCAAGTACAAAGAGGAGCCAACGATGGAGAAACTATGGCTAGATCCAACGCATTAGGACGCCAAGTCATTGAGCCCACAGTAGTGGGCGTGCCATCATTTAAAAGTACCAGAAAATTATCATCGACAACATCTAACACAGTACGACCACGTGATGAAGTAGAACAACAACCCCATGACGTGTGATGAGCATTAAAGTCTCCTGCGATTATCATGGGTTCGGGTATAGATTTAATTAAATTTTCAAATTTTGTTTTTTCAAAAACTGGGTTGCAATTTGTAGGGCTATAAAAGCTTACTATACTAATTTGTTTACTATTAACAGATATTTGTATACAAATATTTTGAAGAGAGTCATCAAAAAATGTGTTAATTTTGTTATATGCAATACTATTATGTATCAGAATACATACACCATTATGTTTGTTACCACAATCATTACGCTCTATGTTAAACCCAGGGACCTTTAGCCTCAGATGAGGCTTTAACCAGGTTTCGCAAATGATCGCAATATCTATATGTTCTTGATATAAAAAGTTTGTAAATTCGTGCCTATTGTGGAGTATACTCTGAGCGTTCCAATGTACGATTTTGAGAGCGTTCATTATGCTTTAGATTGAGCGTTCCCTCTTATCGTACCTTGGAACGCTGCACGTATTGTTTCTGTATTTATAGGCGATTCGTTTTTATTAGCTACTAGCTTTATGATCACTTGCGTGATCATATTTAAAAATGATTGAGATTTTAGCATATTTTCTAAGTAGGTTTCGGCTGTCCTAGCCGCTAGTTGGGGGAAAGACTTTTCATTAAATAGATCAGCATAGGCTGCAGTTCGGGATTTGATTTTGTTTTCTTCTATTTTGGTTTTTTTAATAGGACAAGACGCGGAAATTGCAATATGTTTACCTTTGCAGTTGGCGCAAACTGGATTTTGTTTGTCGGCGCCACAGGCCTTATAATTGTGATTTTCGGAACAGATAGAGCAAACCTCATTATTTTTGCAAAATTTAGCAATATGTCCGAACTGTTGGCACTTTAAGCATTGCTTAACTGGAGGGACATATTGCGTCACCTCGTGTCTCCATGAGTCCAGGTACACGTACTCAGGCAGCTGGGTAGAGGCAAACGTTACTGCGACAGTCTGCGTGGGAATATACGCGACCTCGCCCCCATCTGCCCTCACCCTGCGCATGAATCGCCGCACCTGGATGACGTTTCGTGAGCTGCCGATCATTGCGAATATATTTTTGTTAGATAAACCAACTGGGACAGATTTTACGACTCCAGTAACTTCTGTGTCTGCTGCGGGGATTGAGGCGTTAAGCCCCAATTCGTCTAGGAATTTATTATGACCTAAAAACGTGTTGGCATTGTTTGACAAATCGAATGTTATAGCCACTTTATACTTATTCATAGGCCTCAGATGTAGCACTCCCGATATGGCGTATTTTCTTATGGCCTGGGACAAGTTTACTTTATCGCCATCCGAAAACGGCTTGTCGGCGCATTGGTGTGTGAGGAACACAACGAAGTCTCGCCTCTGTGAATTTTCTGGATATTTACGAGAATAATTTGTTACCTTGTACGGCCTGTACTTATCTACATCGTTTTCATAATCGGAGTCCTCGGCGGAGGACCCTCTGTCTTCAGCACCTTCTTTTTTTTTCCGTTTTTTAGATTTCTCCCGTCCCATTATAGCTTATGTAATATTTACACACTTATCCGTAAGTATGTACAGATATTTACACCTAAAAACAATATATACAGAATTATTAATAATTATAAATATTTTTTTTTTGGAATTCGCGCCTTTCCCTCTCGAAGGTTCCCGCCTTTTTTTTTTTTTGTGTGTACTGTAGTGCGATTTATCTTGTCTATTATCATTAATTTCTTTCTATTGAACATTCTTGGTCTGTAATTTTATATCTACCATAGCAAATTAAATTTATTTATATTTTATCAAATTGAGGTTCAAATTATCAAGAACAAAAACTATATTCGCTTTTAATTTAATAGAAAATTATGACTATTTGACTTCAATGCGAAAAGACTTAAGCCTAGCTCACACACTCACACACAGTGGATATGATCTATGAATGTGAAATGTGAGTGTGTGAGCTAGGCATGATTGGTTGGTGTTGATAGTATAAATTCCATAGATTACCTTTACGACAAAATATGACATTTTACTTTTGACAGTTGGTACCGTTGGTACTAAAAGAAATTAAAGAAAAATTAATTATAGATAAAGGCGTCATCTTTAACCCCAATGTAAGGGTAAATTTTAAATAAAGGAACTGGCAGCACTAAGGAGTTTTAGGCGAATTGGACATATTTTTTTTTTAAATCTTTTTTGTTCATATACATAAGTATAGTTATAACATAATTATCATACATCATTTATTATGTATAACTTTAAATACCTTATCTACAATCACGCATATACTTATAATATACAACAAGTGATGTTTTCTATTCAGTGTTAGTCATTTAAAAACTATTTTTACCGTTGTGTCAAAAAAACCTTATGTAGATATATAGGATTAACGTAGTAATTTAAGCATGCTGCTGCTTAAGTAGCATAGTACAAAAAAGCAACCTGAGATATAGGAAAAATTCGTGTCTACATTCCTGTCCAGCAGTGGTGTAGGGGTTATAGCACGCAGCACGGATTACTGAGAACCTGGGTTCGATTCCCAGTGCTGGTCTCTTTTTCTGGTTTTTCTGTGCATCCATGTCTCAGTTTGTATTTTCGAATAAATAAATTATTCCAAGGTTCATAAATTTTGCTACTTTAGGATCCCACTGAATAATAAAACTCATTTGATGACGAGATTGCGCTGAGTTTATCACGTTGGTCGGCGTCCTTACTCGGCTTACCGCAGCACAATGCTGAGCCAGCGCCTGTTCTTCAGTGCATCACATGGCTTCTCATTTATGTGTCTGATCTGTTTAATTGTTACTTTAATTTATGTTTTTATTTGCTATAGTTTTTATTTAAGTACCTATTCAGGCATAATTTTAAGTGCTGAATTGTTAGTTTTATTACTCTTTAGTTACTAAGCCATGTCTTTGTTTTGAAGAATAAAGATTATATCTATCTATCTATGCAAATTTTCATGCCAATCGGTTCAGTAGTCGGTCGGTAAGACGAGAAAGTGGAACAAACAAACAAGCAAAATCACTTTCGTGTTAATACAGTATTTAAGGATTATTTCAGTGATTCGGAATTATGATTATACTTCTTATCAAATACTAGTCTAAATACTATTGTAATACTTATAGTTAGGTAAGATTTAAAACGGTATGAGAAACGTTTTCGAACGTCCAATAATAGGCTTAAAAAGCAATGTGAGAAAAGGTGCACCTGTTTTATAAAATCAATCCATGCTGTAAGTAGTGTGCTGAAATATGACGTAGGCACAATTTTATTCAACTATTATATCTGATTGTTCACACGTGGGTTGTTTTGGAACTGAGGAATATCCTCTACCAAAAAGTTTTGCATCTTCTAAAGTTTCTGGAAGCTTAGCGTTCAATGTTTCTGGAAGTAGTAATGAAGTAATAATTCCAACAAAAGATACTGCAGTCAAAATAACACTTGGTAACCTAGAGTCGACACGCCGTCCCTGAAAACAAATTAAAGAAAGTAGGTATTTAATGGCACGCTGTTATTTTATTTTATGTAGATGTCATTTTAAGAAACGATAATAACAGGCCTAGCCAGGACATGCATGCTTCTATTTGTGCGAGAGGTTAGTGGTCAACTGAGTAAATAATTTTATAAAAATCTTACGAGGTATAAAATATAAGGGGCAACAGCTGCGCCTCCACTTGATAACACATTTCCTAATGACATTCCAGATTGTCTCAGGCATGTCGGATAAAGCTCCATATTTAACAAATTAATAGTATAATATATGATGGTTACAAGTAACCGGCTAGTAAAAGACAACGTAGTTCCAATCCAGTGGCACCTAATCCATCCATTTGTACCTACAACAAATCAAAAATATTCGCGTCTATAAACTTGATGTAGTTGTTTGAAAACAAATGCATGCAACTAGTTAAAACTTACTATATTCTCTAAAAATTACTATTATCCATATTAAAGTTGACATTGTAAACGATCCAGCCATTGTACGGCGGCGCCCAATGTTTTGAGCTAGCCAGGCACCAACAAAAAACCCTGGCAGTTCGGCTATCGTCTGCCAGGCGGTTTCAAGAAACGGATTGCCATCTGATTTCTCACCAGAACTCATCAGAAGTGTTGTGTATGCTACGGTAACACACAAACTGTAATTAAAACAAAACGTATAAATAAAGCTCTATAGGTAACTACAAATAAAAAAGCAACATCTCAATTGTGCGATGGACTAAGCGACCAATAGGTACTCACGATATTATTAACTGCAAAATAGTATTCATTGCCAACGTAAAGCTAGAAAAAAGAGCAAAAATGCCAAGTGACTGAATTTGTCCATCTGATGGCATTATTTTGATATCTTTAACAGTTTCATCGCTTAACTTTGTTTTATTGACTACGGCTATGCGTTTTAGCTGTTTAATACACTCGTCTGGTTTGCCCGCAATCCAAAGCCATCGTGGAGATTCCAAAATACGCCTGGAAGAAAACGAAAAGTGATATTAAGCAAGTACCTACTTTATCAAAATATAAATTAGAGTAACTATGGTTAACTTTACAAGTTATATCTAATGTGTGTGATACTTGGAGAAACTTACCAAGAAAATATGAGAAACAATATTTGTGAAGCAGTGGTAACAATCATAAATAGTTTCCAGTCTCGTAGCCACCAGTATAATAACGGCATGATGCACATACCACAGCTCGACGACGCGTTCCGCAGAGTCGCAACACCGGCCCGTCGACCAGCGGATGATACTTCCATTGATATTACCAATGCACTTTGCACCACAAACCATGATGATAGACACGTGACTATACAACCACTTACAAATAAAATGAAGTTATGGCTACCAAGAATAGAAATAATTCTACCGAGTACAACTAAAGCCATGGAAAAGATGTACGTTAGACGACGACCATACCTGAAAATTGAAATTTTCCAGTTAGTATCGACTACCACTATTGCTAGTACAAATTTAGTACTAATATCTCATAAACAGTCCTTCTTGATAAATATTTTCATGACTTACACATCTCCAAACCATCCGAAAAATAATGATCCAGCTATTTCTCCGACTCTGCTGTACGCAAATACATTAGCAACATAGAGTTCATCATTACAAACCCAATCGTTGTCTGATGGGATTGATGATTCGTACCACGTGCTATCGTAATCATAATCATTACAATCTGTAAAAAAATAAAATGATTCCTCGATTTCATAGGCCTGATTAATAAAACTTGTTAAATTTTGCAATTAAGTTTACTTACATTCAGTATCGTTGTTCACTTCAGGGTTTACATAAATTAAACAGTCATCAAATTTTAACTGTCCTGTAATGTCTGCAGATCTGCGGAAAAATTACATAAATTGTAATTAAAAATGAGAAAATTTGTGTAGACGAATGGATGTTTCTTGTTCAATCATACAATAACGGTTTGACTGATTTCGATAAAATTTAACACGTAGAATAAATAAGTCAGATTACATATACTTAACCTGATAGTTTATAACCTGGATCAATACCGAAAATTATTTTTTACTCAGGAATATTTTGACTTTGTTCCTGCAAGATACCTAGCGATAAACAAATTCAACACAGACTATGTAGGTAGTGGACAACAGCTACTTGGTATAACATAAAAGTTAATCGAAAACAAGAAATACATAAAAACAACGTATAATAGTGCTCACCTGGGAATGAACTTTGTTTTCCACGCTAGTTCACTAATATTATCAGGTCTATTTGGAACCTTACATGTGTGTGGAATAACAACGAGAACCAATATTATGTTTAAATATGCCATAATCCAGAAAAATGGAAGTACGCAGTTGTAAATTACGTCGAACTTTTTTTGAAAAAATCCATTATCCCCAACTTCTAACAGTGCACGGTCATAAGCAGAATCCATGACTTTTTCTTCAAAAACGATGTAACCAGTTACAGTAACAAAAGATCTATTATAATAATAAGTGAAACATTACCTAATTCACAATGCCTTAAGATACGCATCTCGTTTAACAAACAAGTTAAGTATATTTGGACTGCCCTTATCACTTTTTACATAAGTAAGTAGAAATATCATTTGGACTCATTAAATTAAAAATTTACTCTACAACAAACGTTTCACAAGAAGACAATCTTAGTGATCATCATCATCATGTCAGCCGAAAGACGTCCACTGCTGGACATAGGCCTCCCCCAAGGCTCTCCATTCAGACCGGTTTTGTGCTTTCCGCATCCACCGCGATCCCGCGATCTTAACCAGTCGTCGCTCCATCTTGTTGGAGGTCTACCGACAGCTCGTCTCCCGGTCCGCGGACGCCATTCGAGAACCTTCCGACCCCATCGGCCATCAGTCCTGCGAGCAATGTGCCCCGCCCACTGCCACTTTAGTTTCGCAATTCTTCGGGCTATGTCGGTAACTTTAGTTCTACTGCGGATATCATCATTTCTAATTCTATCCCGCAGAGAAACCCCGAGCATAGCCCTCTCCATAGCCCTCTGAGTGACTTTGAGTTTTCTCATGAGGCCCATCGTTAGCGCCCACGTCTCAGATCCGTATGTCATCACTGGCAACACACACTGGTCAAAGACTTTTGACTTCAAACACTGCGGTAATTTGGACGAAAAGACACTGCGAAGCTTCCCGAACGCTGTCCAATCTTAGTAGATGTGGGAAAAGTTACAGCCGGTGAAATTACTGGCACTTGAGGTATCCCATCTTAGGCCTCTAGGTTGGCAACGTATCTGCAATACCCCTGGTGTTGCAGGTGTTTATGGGCGGTGGTGATCTCTTACCATCAGGAGACCCACTTGCTAGTTTGCCATCCAGTCGAATAAAAAAAAATCCCCCTGGTGTTGCAGGTGTCCAAGGGTGGTGATGATCTCTTACCATCAGGAGACCCACTTGCTCGTTTTCCATCCAGTCGAACAAAAAAATAAAAGACCGATATGTAAGCAGGTCCTACTTTATGGCCCTTTATTAATAAGTGGCATAAAAAAGATGGCTGATATTTTGATGTGCATTGCATACGTAGTATTTTAATTTCATTATAGAAAAACCCTGAATTAAGTGCGGGATTAGCCTTGTAAGCTTATCAATAATAGGGGCCTAATAACTAGCATACATAATAATATTAAAATACCTTGGAACGAGTCGTGGCGTCAGTCAAGCAATACCAAAGAGCCATAATTTAAGAGTTTTGGCTTTCGTACGATCGCAAAGTAAAATACAGTTATAGCATTCCGGCCGCGCGTCCGCGTTAGGCATTCGTTTGGGATATTGCTTGCTGTCTTTATCACTCGTGACATAAGCGCTCGCAGCCGTCCCCCCCATGCCTTCCGCAACGACGTCCGTAATTTATATCGAGATAGCTGTAGGCTTTTTAAGATTTGGGCGGTTGAATTTTAGGTTTCGTTGTCCTCATATTATACGAAAAGTATAGCACAGAAATCAATGAATCCTGTGGGTTTATTGATTTTTGTAAAAATGCTTTATTAGTCTGTAATTCTCGTGCAAAGTTGACATCTTTTTTTTGTCGACTTTTGAGCTCTTGTAATTCTAATATTACACATTTATATGAAAATCTGAAAAACCACAGGCATAGATAATTACGTCTAGTCCATACTTACAAAATTTCATCTATTTCTGTTGCCTAGTTTTCAAATGAGACCGGGACTACGTTTGTATGGAGAATGGAACGAAGAGACTTCTCTTAAAGGCGGTACTTCGCCTGAGCTATAAGGACGGAGCAATTGGTATACATATTTTGTAAAAATAATTGTCGTATAAATTGCAAAGAAAGTGGCTGACTTAAGTATACAGTTCATAGCATAATGATAATGAAATAAATAAAGTGTTTAGTAGGTATGCCACATTTTTCAGTATCAGTTGTACACGTGTAAACAAAGTCATAACTTATCTAAATGGTGCTTAAGCTAGTAAATACTGCAGAACTTTATTTATTTATTTTTCTCTGTTTTCCATTTTATCTTTTGTTTGTTCTTAAGAATATAATACATGATTATAAATACTGAACTAATATATGTACTTATATACCATCGACACAGAAAACGCTATGTACACAGGTATGATAGTTGGTTTGCTTTTAAATTCATTTCATTGCATTACCTAGGTACATACCACCAAAGGTACATGCCATATTTTTAAGGTTTCGTAGTAAAAAGGACAAAACTAACCATTATAGTTTCACCTTGTTCGTATGTGACAGGGTTTTTTCTCAAAAACTACAAGACGTAGGTATATTGATAGCAATAATAATAATAAATAATAATAAATATAATTGAAAACAATAGGTAAACATAGTGATTAATACGGTGTGGATTTGGCGAGCGCTTTATCAAAGTTGGCTTCATTGAGGTTTGTGGTTCATAAATTGCTTTATTAATTTTGCACAAAAACGAATAAACCACACAATCAGACAGTCACTATATTATACTATCGAAGCTTTTATAAAACATCATTAAAATCGCAAACTTAAAGGTAAATATTCAAACGACATAGCTACCCGTTGCTAGGCGACTCGGACCCCCTTTAATTTGTTTTTATTTTATTTTTAGTATTTGTTGTTATAGCGGCCACAGTAATACATAATCTGTGAAAATTTCAAGTGTCCAACTTTTACGGCTTCAGAGATAGAGCTTTGTGACAGACGGACGGACAGACAGACAGACAAACAGACAGACAGAGACAGACAGACAGCGGATTCTCAGTAATAGGGTCCCGTTTGGCACCCTTTGGGGCTTAAAAAAGCATTATAACTAACTATAACATTAATACTAGTAAATTTCTCTAAAGAAACATGAATATAGCCGCTACTATCTTAACAAGCCTCACGATGGCTGGCTTGTTGTGTAGTACCTCGTCAGGCAATTTTCTACTTTACAGGCCTCGACAGTAATGTGCTAACCCCAAATGCTTCATTTTCTGATTAACGTAGTCTGTCATTTATATTACAATGCACGTGCTCGAAAAGTGCCTCTTGACGTGGGTCAACATATCCATAGAATAGTACATTGTGTCTTAAGGGCGGTAAATAAGGAATTACGAACGAGAGTCTATTAGAAGCCCGAAGTCGAAGACTGAGGGCTTTAATGAGTCGATGTTCGTAATTCTAGTACCGCCCGTGCGACATACCTACAATGTTTTTCATCACATTTGCAAGTAAAATTTTATATTTGTAAAAGAAAAAATATAATTGTTCCAAATATTGGCGATACCTTAGGCTGTGCTCTTGGCAGCGTCGCCCTCTACCTCCCTCGGCATGCGCCGCAACGTGCGTGTGCATGTGGTGGTCCATGTAGTCCTGCAGCAAGAGCGCGCGCAGCGCAGCGCATCAGTACGGGCACTGACTCATTTACCGACCTTGGGCTTCATGACAAGAAAATGTGTACGCGCAATGACTCATTTACCGACCACGGGTTTCATGACAAGCACATTAAGGTCGAGGGTTTTATTTGGGGGGTTGCAACCAAGGTAGCCTGCATGTTACGACACTGTTTACGAGCAAGTGTGATGAAAAATTAGTGATTCCTGCACGCATCCACAAGTGTGCAGAAAATTTGTATGAATTTTACTTTCCGGACTTGTGCGGTAAAGTAACTTTTTAAATTGCCAAATGATGTCCAAACTATTGTTAAAAAAATAAGTCTAAAGAGTCGTTATAGTTAGGCTTTGAACAAATAAGAAAACGTTTGATGCAACCAACTGAATATTTACTGATAAGATAATACAGATTAAACCCGACAGAAAAGAGAACATTTTTTTTTTTATGTAAACTCGTATTTTAATTCCGTCTAAAGTTATGAAAAAAGGAAATAAATTCTTGAGTCCAATTCGGACCGTGCGACGTCAAGCGCGCGCACTCGAAAGTTAACCAATGAGCTTCCAGTGCGCGCGCACGACGTAGCACGAACCAATCATGGTTACCCGTTCGCGCCTGTCATGAAACCCCGCCAAAGTAATGTTCATGAGTTCAGTCCGGTGAATTAATTTTTGATAAGTAAATTGAAATGAAGAGTTCAAATGATGAATTTATATCTGACTTTACGCCGCCTTTTGTCCTCCACGAAGCACATGTTGTCAGTGACAAACTCAATGCTGAAATACGTGAACAAATACATAAGTACCTAAGTTAATAAACATCGTAAATTGATAGAATAATCTACTTCTACACACATGGATATAATAAAATCTAGCGTTACTCTTATTCTTATTTATTTGCTTTTATCTATTAGAATTAGTGAACCAATTTTGAATTATTTACAGTTCCAAAGCTAAACAATCTCAGATTTACGGTAACTTTTTGTTAATAGCTGGTAGATTAGATACATAATATAAAAAATATACTTGATGATAATTAACTATTGCACGGATTTATTCACGGGTTGCACTGATATTTAGCATTATAGGAGCGTGCAGGAGATAAGGACTAGCCAATATTAAGTGTGGAAAATATCAAGCAACAAGGGCTAATAATTAATCATAAAAAATCACGATACTAAAACAAAGTCTCCTTTACCTATCATTATTAGGTAGCTGTAGCTGTTCTAATCTTCTGAGTCAATCTGAGTGTTATGAAAGTTGGTTTAATAAAGTGTATACGTTATCGATTTTGGTTTGGCGTGCATGTCGGTATGTATATGTACTGCCTGCTACTGTAGTAAAGGAGTATGGCAAATCAATGCACTGCCTCGATTTTTTTCCTTGCTTAATGCATTGTAAAACGTTGTATGAATACGTGTCGAAAGTAGGACATTCCAACTTGTGTCGGCTCAAAAAACTCGCTTCGCGCGTGTTTCAAGTCTCCGTCACTTGTTCGTTGGGAATTGCCTACTTTCCGCACTTGTATCATAAATAACTATTTAAGTAGGTTCTGTTAAAACTTAAAACTGTGTTGTTGTTGTGTTTTGTGTTTTATGTTAGGAAAAACATTTCTGTAAAACTTTTAATTAATTTGAAACTATTAGTGGGTATATTTAATATTCATCTAGCAACATTTTTTCTGGCGGTTGGTGTTGGTTTACTTGTTTGGTAGGTTGATGGACTCGGCTTCAGCAGGGCTACTACGAACTCGAAATTCGAAGTTCGTGTCGTGCGGTCTCTCGCTTTTGTATTAAATAGTGGAAGTGTCAGAGGACAACACGACACCAAATTCGAGTTTCGAGTTTCGTAGTAGCCAGCAGCTGGAGCTAGACCTTTATTTAGTAATCTGTGCTTGAGAGCAGTGTTGCCAATTTAGAGACTGCGCTAGAACGAACTACTTTTCTTAAGTCTTAGCGACTAAAAAACAGTTGACGACAAAAATAGTATAGTGACTTATCTGGCGACTTTTGAAATACAATTTTAACGGTTCTAGGACCAATAAAGGATAAATTTTTTGCCAACTCGACTACGAAGAATTATACAGTGCCAAGAGATCTAGATACAGAAGCGACAAACGCGCTTGCGCACCAAATTCAAACTTTATTTAATTAAAGCTCCATTTGTTTGTGTAATTTTCAGTAAATTCGAAATCTTTCTAAAGCCGCTTCACATTTATATGTCGTGTTGTGTCGTGACTCGTCAGAATGGTATCGGTTCATACATTTCATATGGTTGCACTGATCTGATGCAGTGTGTTGTGATTGTGCGGCTTGTGTTGTGGCGCATCACAAGCTATCCCGGTCCGCGTCAGTATGGGTGAGGTGCGGGGGGCAGCGCAGCGACACGACACAACGCGTTGGACCAGTTTGCACGCACGCGCCAGTGTTGTGTTGTGACGCGTCAGAGCCTGCAAGTATGCAGATCTTCAATAGTGCAGATCTTCTTCATAATCTTGAATCTGAATCAGATGATTCCTGAAAAAACATTCCTAACGCGTAAACTCTTTGAGAGCCAAGACAGAACTGATGCAAAATTCGTCATAACACGTCACATAAATGTGAACAGTAGCCATCACGACAGAGCCATCACAACACAACACGACACACAAATCTGAATGCGGCTTAATTTGTTGTTTTTTTGTCGTACCCAAACCTTTCAGGCCCTATACCACGAAGTGCAATACTCGAACCTCGTATGTTGCTGTCCCGCTGACGCTTATGTTCTTTAATACGCGGGTGAAAGGGATGGTGCGATACGAATTTCGATTTGCGAGTTTCGTCGTGGTAGCCCCATCTGACCACCAGTGGCCTCTAGTGTTTCTCACAGACAAAATCCTGAGTCCGCTCGCTCCTGGTGGAATTAATTTTAGCGACTTTCTAGCGACTTTTGATTTTGAGTTTAGCGACTCGAGTTTCTAGGAGTTGGCAACACTGCTTGAAAGCTTGCTGCTTGTGCCGCCTGCACGATTCCTGAAGATTTTGCGCCTCCACTATTTTATGTTTATTATTCAATTTCATATGACATTTCAAAATGGGTGCATATTTATCAGAACCGGTTACTGAAAAAGTGTCCAGCGTGAATCAAACAGTAAACTGAGTGCGGGGCAAGCTCCATGCAAGGATGGCGTGTCAATCAAGAGGTACGATTTTATATGTAATTGTTTCATTGATTCGTGTTACTGTGTACCTGCGCATTCCACTTGCATTTATTTATTGCATTCTCTTCAAATAAATAACCATGTTTTCATAACCATTTTGGTTCTGATTTTCAGAAACGTTTCAGACCACCTATTGTTCTTCTAATAATTATAACTTACAACTCAATGAATAGATTCAATAGATGTCAAAGAGTTTTGTGAGCTGTATTTTTTGAGTTGAGTTCAATACTGAAGTTGTAGGTAATCCAACCGCGTTGTTTAAATTAGTACTCTAAATTGAATTTGAGTATTTGTTGTAGGATGGGCAACAACACTGTGTTTAGATTTTGATGAA
>NW_027412809.1:0-17557 GCF_025370935.1 Choristoneura fumiferana | reverse complement strand
TTATTATTGGATGTCACATTAATTTTGATACTGTTTTTTAAATCAGACTTATAAGTGATTAAACTATTATTACTCGTAATTCATTAGATTGCATAGTTATACGTTGTTATTATTTGGTACATTATTACATTTGACATACATTTTAATGTTTTTTGTTATTATTACTCTGAACTATTATTAATCGTAATGTTATTAATTGTATTGTATTAAATTATTAAATGAATGTTGTACGCATGATGTACTGTGAACTAAATTTATAATTATGATTTATAATTATGAATTTATAATTATGGGACTCTCGTACGAAGGGTTCCGTACCTATACAACATTAGACATTAGCATAAAACGGCAAAAAAAACACGTTTGCTGTATGGGAGCCCACCTTAAATATTTATTTTATTTTAATTTATATATTATTAAGTACATTATACAAATAAATAGGTACCGGTTGCTGTTATTAATATCGAGCAAAAAAACACGTGGGAGCCCCCCTTAAACATTTATTTTGTTCTGTTTTTAGTATTTGTTGTTATAGCGGCAATAGAAATACATCATCTGTGAAAGTTTCAACTGTCTAGCTATCACGATTCATGAGATACTGCCTAGTGACAGACAGACAGACGGACAGTGGAGTCTTGGGCACAGAACTCTAAAAAGGTCTCTAATCAAGGGCACTTCACACACATTTTTCAGCTCAATTTCCCAAAAACTACACCCGACACGCACGAAGCCGGGGCGCGTCAACGTAGAGTAAATGCATTTTTGGTTAGATTGATATTTTTAATTTCGTAATATCTTTTGAATGGAATGTCCGATTTGAATAATTCAAAAGTAATCTACAGGTATTGAAACCGTCTTGAATATAAAAATATTTATTTGGATAAGGATTAATACAAAGGTATGGATAAAATGGTCTGATTTTAGTCATCATTTCTGTCAACTTTTAAAATGTAAAAAAGTTGATAGTATCGCGAAGTTTTTTGTAGATCTTGATGTATTCTTTAATATCGTAAAACATTTTTGTTCTATAATCAATAGTTTCTACAGCGCATGCGATGAAAGATGTTTTATGGCAACTTTTTTTTACACTTTGAGTTACATTATTGTAGTTTTAGTACGGAACCCTAATTTTTTCTGTTAATAAATATAGCCTATGGCCGCCAACCTTGCTAAATTTAAACTGGTCGAGTTTGATGTTTGTGAGTGTGGCTTGGGCATTGCAAACACTAATCATATATTTCTCTCATGTCCTATCCATGACAACTCCTTCCTTATTGAACAGCTTATATCCTTCCTACAAAGTCCCATTACCTACGTCCATCTCTGTCCTTTTAGCCGCTAATAACACTATATAAATATAAATAACGTGTTGAACATATTTATGAATAATAAAAATTTAATTTATCATGTGTACCTATGTAAAATATCTTTATTTCTTTCGCTTTAATCCCATGTAGTCTTCTCCTGTTGAATTCCGTATTCCGTATTCCAAAATCCCGTATTTTCTATTGATTTCGTTTCCTTACCTTTCCGCGTCTGTGGCGGATGCGCAAACTGCGCGAGCAGAAAAAAATAGCCTATGGCACTTTGGAATCTTTAGCATTCTAATAGTGAAATAATTTTTAAAATCGGTCCAGTACTTTTTGAGTTTATTCGTAACAAACATCCAAAAATCCAGTTTTACTCTTTATAATATTATTATTATATTATTAGTAATTAGTATTTAGTAATTAGTAATATTAGTAATTAGTAGTTAGTAATATTAGTAATAAGTCATCCCAGCCTATATACGTCCCACTGCTGGGCACAGGCCTCCTCTCAGAACAAGAGGGCTTGGGCCATAGTTCCCACGCGGGCCCAGTGCGGATTGGGAACTTCACACGCACCATTGAATTGCTTCGCAGGTTTGTTGCAGGTTTCCTCACGATGTTTTCCTTCACCGTAAAGTTCGTGGTAAATTAATAATAAGCAGTAGTAAGGTTAGTAATAAGTAGTTAGTAATATTAGTTATTAGTAATAGATACAGATTAGATTATCATGTGAAACTCATGACCATGCAATAAATGTATTGAATTTAATTGAATTGAAAAAAAACCTACAGTTTCAACTTCAATAGAACCTCCTCCTTTTTTTGAAGTCGCTTAATAAAATACATCGATAACAAAGACAAAATTACTTGTTCAGTTTTTTTAATTACCATACTCGTACTTGTGTAAATTAACGCTGTGCTACGAATGCTACGAGTCGGTATTATATTGCTACGAGCGTGCTACGACATTGATACCTCTACGAGAGCGCTACGAGATACTTACCTTCTACTTTTTAAAAGATCTGCCATATTTTACATTAGATTTATGCCTCTTGTAATCAACATTTAGGGCCCGAATTGTTTTTTGGTTTGATGATTATTTCGTTAAAAACAGAAACGTCTTCCTATATACCTAAAGAGGCAAAGGTAAACAACATTCTGCAAGAAACGGAACGTTTACAATATTGTTACAACGTTTACAAGAATATTCTGTACATTATTTATAGTTTTTAATCGCCAGTTTGGTTCTAAATGTGATGACCTCTAATCATATGCAAATAGTTCTTCTCGCAACTAAAGCATTGCACCAAATTTGATGAAATTTGGAATGGAAAAAGCTTGAACTTCATTGCAGGAACTACGAGTATAATCAATATACTGTAGTCTTTGAGTATAATATTTTAAACAGGGAATGACAGCGGGTTAGTCCAAAAAACACAGTTAGTAAAATTGTATAAATATAAATCGAATTAATATTATGTAGCAAATTACGTATAAATATTGTGTTATTTTGTAAGTATATTACGAATTAATCTACTTACAAAATAAACAAAATTATGACTTCATCTTGCTTTCATCATTCTTCATCTTTTATTAATCATCATCATCATTATTACGACTTCACAAAAAATGTTTCGAACCCCTTCTTCTGTGACCTTCTAAAGTCCAATGTTATCTTGAATGGACTACTTATAATAAATTATGTTCTACAATTTTGAGGTTTAACTGGTTTTTTCCCTCATTCCGTTCAAAATAGCTCGCAGCTTGCACTCGCTAGAAGGTCTCCCTAAAGAGCTTATTCCATAAAATAAACATTTCTGGTCGTGCTGTTTCTCTCAAATATCCACAGTCCAAACAAGCTTGTTTACGTTATGCAAACTGCCATTAAATGTTAACAAGGCTATGTACATAGGGAATTAAAGGTAATTAACAAATGAAGGTCGAATGTCGAATTGATCCTCCGAAACCGCGAGGTAATATAAGTTAACACACCATAGGCCCCAAGGGCTGTCCGACAATTATCGGAAAATTCATATTTACATAACTCGTATGTCGTACATATGTTCAGAATGGAAAAATAGTAAATTGATAACCAAGGGTAGAAAGTGACCCATTTCACCAGAGATATTTCTGGCACTCGAACGAAGTGAGTTGGGAATGGGTAATTTCACCCGAGTTAGACACTCTACTTTTCATTTCGACCGTGAGGAAAGTAAAATACAAAAAAAATAATAATAAATTGAAGTTAAAATCGAGTTGGTCACGACCAAGGAGCTTATATACAAAACTGGAGGTTGAACGCCGAACGAAGAAGTTTGACCTTTATTACTTATTTATATATTCCATCTCTTTCTTTCACATTTCACGAATGACTTCCATCTCTTTCTTAACTTAACTAAAGAAAGATATGGAGTATGTTTGTGACGTAATAAAGATTAAATTTCTTGTTTCAAACGGATGTTCGGCTTTCAACCTCCAGTGTTGTATATAAACTCCTTGGTCACGACGTGCATCTAGATGGCCATGCCGAAACGTGAAAAAAAAGTGTCATTGACGTAACTCAATTATCTTCGACTCCGTGGCTAATCGAAAAATTAAAAAAAAAAAATACTTTCCACCCTAGAGATGAAAACGCAATTTTCCACCCGGCTATCTACCCATGAAAATTAAACTTTCCGAACAGGAGAGATGAAAAATTGGATTTGCAATATACTTTGAACCCTTTCATAATGACATCGCTTTGATAGATAAAAAATAAAAAATATATAAAATTTAAAGGATCAGATAGTTCTACTGGTATTTGACCCATCTTACCAAAAAGGGTTTACTAATGTTTCGGTGAATAACGATTGGCAACCTGTTTCATTTCGCAACTTTTCATTTCCCAACTGTTTAATATTTCTGAAATTGTAAATATTTCAGGATTTTTATAAAACTAACCTAACCTAACCTAAAGGGTTCTACACGATGGCACTGAAATAAATCCTGAAATATTTACAGTTTTAGAGTTTGCGAAATTAAAAGTTGCGAAATGAAACAGGTTGCCAAACGTTACGTTGCGAAAAGGCAGTACTCGACCAAAAAGGCTAAGAGAAAATTACATATTTATTTTTAACATTTATGTAGTTTAAAGTTCAATATATAACTAGTAATTCAATGAACTAGTAGTTCAATGTGTAACTAAGGTATATACTTAACGAAACATTTTGTACACATAAATCACGTAACGATAAACAAAACCAAGTATAACAAAAAGGGCGAACTTATCCTTTACAAGAATCTTTCCAGTTAACCAAGATCTTTTTTACAAGATCTGTTCTAACTCAACAGTATTTAATAAATCATATTAAGCTCAAAAAACCGGCGTAGCTGGAATCCCATAATAACTTTACATTTATATAACTTTTCAATGCCAGACGGATAAGGCAAGGCAGCCGTGCTAAAGGTAAGTATGTAACAAGCAGATGGAGCATCTCCATTGAGGCGACAACGCTACACGCTAACAAAAGTTGCTTTCATATTATAAAAGTTAAACATATCATACAGGGTATTTGATGTGAATTAATCCAATAATATGTCATAGATTTTGCAGAGCTCAATTTTATAAACCGAAATTTCCTGAGATTAAGTTAATATAATAGGGTATTGAATATATTAAACAGGACAGCTATGATAAACTTCGAGCTACCTACTTTGATAGTTTTATATGTACAATGGCCTGCATAAGTGGATGGACACCTTACGTTCTATAATCGCTTGAACACGAGAGTTGGCGATTTTGTTAGGTGTTCACAAGAAATGAACTAGATGGCGCTGTTAAACAGTTATTATGATATGATCGATATTTTATCCCCGTAACAGTAATGTGCTGATAGCTGAGTTGATCGGCTGCTTAGATAAACTCGTTAATGATCATGAGTTCGTATCCTACATATCAGAATTGTTTTTTGTTATTTTTTATTTATAAGTTTCTATTTTAATTTTGTAGATAACTGATATGGAAATTAAAAAAATACTCTGAAAAAAGGATAACGTTGCAACAGAAATAATACACGTTTTGAAGTTTAAAACATAAAAAATTTATTCCTAAAACAATATTTCTATTCATTAAATATTGACGCAGTTATTAATGTTATACTATATATTAATTAAATAACTGAAAACCAGAAAGTAGTTTGCTCAGAATCCAGAGTAGAATCGATTACACTATGTTTTAAATCAGGTTGTGTTTGAGTTTTTAAATCCTTTTTTTATTGTGCCCAGTCTAAATATTACGAATGCATACGCCAATTAAATGTTTTAGGGATGTTTCATACCCCTTAGATAATTTAATACTGGCCGTTTTGCGTCAGTTTGGCTTTCTTCTAAATCTGGCATTAAAAATTACGACTGTAAAGTTAGAAATGAAGTAGAATACTGGTTACGTAAAACATACGAAATAATGAAGGTATTCGAAAATAAACGCAAACAACTAACTTAAAAAAAAGAAAAATATTTTCTGGGTGTCATGTGAGGTTTTCAGTTATTTAATTAGCACCTGACCAAAGATTGTATTTTAACATTTTATTGAGGTATTAGCTTAAGTATTCATTTCCGATTCTGGAAAGAGGATTGAAGCTGAACCACAATAAAAAAATAATATTTGAAAGTATTATACCTGAGACCTGATTATCATAAGACTCGAATGCGTTACAGTCATATATTGAACTTTCACACTTATCTCACATAGTAAACAAAACTATCAAGTTATAATTAAATGTTTAGTTCATAATAATAAAATAATTACTTTTCATGACAAAGTGATACCTACAGGATCATAAATAAACATGAATATTTTGGTTTATATAATACAGTGTGCTAGAAAATCAGATACGGATATTTGAGGATCGATTATTTGCATCGTCGTTAATTGGTTTCAATTAAATTAAATAAAAAAAATACAGTTAATGTTAATGCGAGGATAATTATTTTTGGACAGATTGTTAATTTTGTATGAAACAAAAAAAAAATACCACACAATACTAATTTATGTGTATAATTGATTCTTAGGTTATTAATTACATAAACCTGAAAATATCCGCACCTTATAAGTATATTTTATTATAACATAATTGTTTGAGTATATAACCCGTCTACACGTAACTATCAATTTTATTTTAATAACTGGTGTCGATGTTGCATGATTGTCGATAACTGCTTGCAAAAAGAATTGCATCGATGAAACTAGATTTTCACACATATTAGAGCCGCGAATACTGTCCCTTATTTTTACACAGTGGGCTTCTAACGTAACGGAGTTCGCTTATTTTGGTTATCCCAACGTTGGACATGGTTATAACACCCCATAAATTTTCAATGGGATTTAAATCCGGTGATATGGCAGGCCAAGGAACGACTTTAATATATTTTTGTGTTGATCAAACCAGTCTTGCACAATACGCGACCGGACCGGTGTATTGGGCAGTTATCTTGCACGAACGTTATGCACGGCACTTGTTCTTCTGGATAGACAATTCTAACAGTGGGCAACATCATAGCTGGCGCTGCGGCACATCTATAAGTCGTGGTCTACCCGATCGTTGACGATGCAGCAAAGATCCTTCATCTTGATATCGTCGTACCCATAATATAATTGTTTTTATCTGTAACAATATAAATAAACATAAAATAATATAACGTAGATATCATTTTAATGAAGAAGTTGGTAGGATGAACGTAAACAAAAAAAAACTCACATTAACTCCAATTTCTCTAGAAATTTCCGACATATTTTTTCCTTCTTCAACTTTTAACCATTTCAATATTGCGATGAGAACTCATTTTAAAGAATAATTACGATAATAAGCAGATTCAACTTGAAAGAGACGATCAAACGATGTTGCAAGCAGCTGAACAAGTAGCAAAATCTTTGTAATAAAAACTTAGCCTGGTAGTTTGAAGATCTTCAGTCTACCCTCTTTAAGTTTCGTTAAACACGCATGACTTACCGATTAATTTTAAGACGACCCGATATAGATCCGATTTTCATCGCTTAAGATAACAAGTAAGATGGTCAAGTGGTTGTGAGCTTCGTTCATCGTTCGTATGTCACAAGTTCAAATCCCACCAGGCGATACTATTGAGTTTGTGTTTTTGTAAATTTACTGCTAGATTTGGAGATTACTAAAGTTGACACTAATTCGCAACATGGGTCTTCGTAAATAAAGAATTTCATTATCATCAGCATCCCAGCCTATTGATACACGTCCCACTGCTGGTCACAGGCCTCCTCTCAGAATGAGATTGCTTGGGCCGTAGTTCCCAGCGGGCCCAGTGCGGATTGGGAACTTCACACACACCAAAGAATTTATCGTTGGAATATTTGAAGGACAAGAAACGATAGTAATGCGAATAATAATATTCTCCTTCTCTTACGACAAGTACGAAAGAGACAGAAAATGTCGTTACGCGCTTCGCGGTATCATCTCACGGTGTCCCACCCAGGCAGGGACATAATTTAGTTACTACGGCAGCGAAATATCAAATTTCTAACATGAATATAAAATATTTTTTTAAGGTCAGCGCCAGCGCCATCTAGTGAGATCTTAATAAACTAACTAAGTTAGTAAATAAGTAAATACCGCTAATACACTTCAAACACATAGATGGCGCCGTTTCTCGCGTCAGACGATTATGTTTTGGAATTGTCCATCGACTTTTGCTGGCCATAGTACTATAAAATCGAACATAGGAGGTGTGTTTTGACATGTAAATGAAAAGAAGTTCGACGAAGTCATGTGAAACAGTATGAGAGCGCGTTTTTTACTGTAGGCACGCCAACGCACACTTGTGCATGTTTTAACGTATGGCCTCAAGGTTACATTTTTATAGTTGCTTCTTTTACATTTTTATACTTGCAAGTGTCCTGTTTGCGGCCCTTGTCCTTGAAAAGCAGTCTTGTAGGTCGCCCCAGGCCTCATGCGCTGCTATGAGGTATCGCCGGTGCAATCAGTGTTGCGACAAGGTGATGTCGCGCATGGGATCGCAGCACACAGCGTGTCAGTCAGGGCTAGGTACTTTAAAAGGAATCAAGCGACACTGGTGCATAAGTATACCCCTTTCGTGAACTGTTTCACTCCAGTAACGTTTTATTTATTTATTTATTTACTTATTTAACTTGACTATTTAAATTGTAAAAAAACAGACAACCATTGTCTCATTTGTAGTGCAAAAGACTTGACTACGGCTATAAATAAAACATTCCTTCGGTGTCTGTTTTTTGCTTTTTACAAGGTTTTATTCAGTTTCACCTGTCCCGTTGTCTGTCTGTCTGTCTGTAGTCAAATCTTGCAAGTTAAATTCAACCAACTTCCAGTAGTCGGGTTGACTTGAAATTTGGCATACATATTTACGTAAATTGCGTGACAATACAATAATCTGGTAGTGACATCCTGGTAGTCCGGCCAGGATCGTGTTCGCAGGACGGAACTCTTCAACGGATAATGGCATTGCCTTATAATTTGCAATGCAAATGCAGTTTGGGTGGCAATGCAAGTAAAGTCGACAGAAAGTACAGTCAGCAAAAAGCTTTAAAAATGTTTTTTTTACCACAAACTTATTATTTATTTTATTTGCTGCCCTGTCCCTTAAAACTAAATTGATGGTAACTTCAAGCCTCGTGCGAAGCCATGCATGAGGGTATCGCCAACTCAATCAGCGCAGCGATCGGATGACGTCACCTTCATCGCGCGTGATTGAATCCGTCGGTTATTAATACTTGTTAGGTTGTACAAGTCTTTATTTGCACCTTTTACTTCTGATGGAGGTAGTTACATATCCATATATACGTTCTGTAAAGGTACAACCATTATAGGTTACCTCAACTTGGTGAAGAAGTCTGGCAAAAGCCAAAATAGACAAAAAAAGTCTGGAAATGTGGTAAGTATTAAACAGGTAACAGCGTGTGCGGGGATGTAACTAAGTATGTTACCATGTTATTCAATAGTCATTTGTTGCATAAAAACTAAATATTTAGGTTTAATTTATTGAAAAAATTCAGACTAGTTAGTTGAGTAGTTGGAGAAGTCCTGACGAAAGATACATAATATTTGGACAAATCCCAATGTTTATGTAGACCGTTTGAATAAATTTCAAGACAAATTTTGTATAACTATACATACACAATTGACAAAAATTGAGATATATATGTAAGTACAAAGGTGAACTGAAAAAGGGATATAATTAACATGTATCAAAGTTTTAGATACATGTACAAAAAAGACATTTAAATAGTAGAAACTGGTCATGTTCATGATTATAATTTAAGTAAGAAATAAATTAAATAAGAAAACCCACATTAGGTATAGTTTGACCGCTATTAGGGCTTGTCACATAATTTGTCGGGTGAAAGATAATTGTAATCCACGGTACAGTATAATTTGTTTAGTTTCGGGAGGCGAAGACCCTTTGTGGACAGCCAGCACGTGCCTTACTCTTTCATTTACTGCCAAATTAACCATGTCTTTAGTTGATTGCGTACGTAAAAGTTGTAATGCGTTTAATCTTTTAGCTTCGACTGTCATTAAGAGTGCGTGACCGGAAACAATCCAAAATGCTTTTATTAACCTACGATACACGAAGTCATAATTGCTTCACATATATCCAAATATGTAATAGTTATCGTTTTTCTGGAGGCGATACATTTATATTTTCTTTTTAACTGTCCTTTTTAGGGTTCCGTAGCCAAAATAGCAAAAACGGAACCCTTATAGTTTCGCCATGTCTGTCTGTCTGTCTGTCTGTCCGTCCGCGGCTTTGCTCAGGGACTATCAATGCTAGAAAGCTGTTATTTTGCATGAATATATATGTAAACTATGCCGACAAAATAGTACAATAAAAAATTTAAACCTCCCCCCCTCCTGTAAAATCTACACCGGTGGGTGAAAAAATTTGAAAAAATTAATGATGGTAGTAAGTATATCAAACTTACAAGGAAAAATATAACGGTTAAGTTTTCATAATAATTATTAGTAGTTTACGATTAAAATAGCAGCCTAAGGCAAGGTTACTCAAAGTGGGGTACGCGAACCCCTAGGGGTTCGCTATTCGACGGTAGGGGGTTCGCGACAAGGTTTACGTGACTCCAAAAACCACCAGGCTGCAAGACTAGCAAGATGATTAAGATTGGTTTTTGGAGTCTTTTTGTATTTTTTATTTTTAGTTTCTCCAACAGTCAATTTTATTACTTTCTTTGGGGGGTAGGGGTTCGCTATCGTCTAGAAACTTTAACAGGGGTACGTGGAGCCATAAGTTTGAGAAACCCTGGCCTAAGGTATAAAAAATATACCTGAACTTGGAATATTCCGTACAAAATACGAAATCCTTAGAAAAATATTACTTTATTTTGTCGTAAAGGCTACGGAACCCTATTTCGGGTGTGTCCGACACGCTCTGAGCCGGTTTTTTTTTTAATTTGACTCTGCCAGACACTGACAAATTATATATTTTCTTGTAACAGGTGTCAATAAATGTATGTAATTAAGAAGTTAACACTTTAAGGGATAACGTCTATCTAGCTAGATAAATTTGCTTTTTTGAATACTACTATTTTTTTTTTGATGATGTGTATCCTACTGATTATATTTTACGTGCAATTTGAATATTTAATTTTTCTATCTACTTTATGCAATTTTTAAGTAAACCAAAACATATTATTAAAAAACGTTTAGCGTTGATCACAAAAGGGAACTAATTATCGCTAAGAAGTTGAACAGAAGACCTTGAAATTATGTCCCAATTTGAGTCTTTCTGCGAGGTGCAAGCGCTTGCAGTTACTCTTTAATTAAATTTGAATCGCAAAGTTAGATAATAGTTGGTCCTGTGTAATTTGCAGGTATTATTTGTCCCGTATTTAGGTGTAAAACTAATAGTTTTTTGTGCAACAAGAGAGAAAAGTTTTTCCTGTGAGAGTTGATTTTGAATCCCAAGTAAGCGAAGGATTCTAAGATTTACGAACGTAGCGAGTGATTTTAGGTTATAATCCTGAGAGCAGCGATTCAAGCACACGAGATGCAAAAAAAAACTTTGATCTCGTGTGACACACAACTTTTCACCTCGGCAGCGAGAATATTCCTGAGAACGCGATTCCGAGAAAAAGGGTCTTGACGGACGGACAGACGGACAACAAAGTGATCTTATAATGGTTCTGTTTTTCCTTTTGAGGTACGGAACCATAGAATGACTGGTTCAATTTTACTTTATAGATAATTCATGAATTTATACAAAATACAAATAAAAAAAAAACAAATTCGCTGCACAAATAGTGGTAGAAAAGGTTCATTGTATTAAACAAAGCTAACGGATCATTGAGACGTGAAACTGTCAGTACAGGGTACCTATTGGACAACAGCGTAGTGATTCGCTGCTAATAAAACGGGAAAATCTTGCCAGTTCCAGTAGCGACCGTATTCTGATCGCTACTGCGATTCAACGGTTAGGCACAGTAAAGTTCGTAAACTACTGAGCAAAAATTTGATCAAAAATATCTGAACACGCTTCTACGCCGTTAACAATAGAGTCGTATTCACATATTTTTGATCAAATGTTTGCTTAGAAGTTTAAAAACTCGACTGTACTTTAGCAACAGTCATAAAAAGAAAGAAAATAGAAAATAGATTTTTTAGTAGACTTAAATCATTGATCATAAAAATATTCGCAGTTTATATAATGCGTTGCTAGAGAATTCTACATCAACAATGTGAAGAAGCTCGATAGGTTATTTAAATAAAAAAACCGGCCAAGAGCGTGTCGTACATGCCCAGGATAGGGTTCCGTAGCCATTACGAAAAATCAAATAATATTTCTCTAAGGATATCTTCAGGAATCTTCCAAGTTTAGGTATATTTTATGCCATAGGCTGCTTATTATTCTCAAGCAATCTTAGCCGCTATAACTTTCCTTGTAAATTTGATATATTTACTACCA
Organism: Choristoneura fumiferana; assembly: GCF_025370935.1. Taxonomy (NCBI): domain Eukaryota; kingdom Metazoa; phylum Arthropoda; class Insecta; order Lepidoptera; family Tortricidae; genus Choristoneura; species Choristoneura fumiferana. Next base: position 5,286 of record NW_027412809.1, on the reverse strand, counting down.
TTCTGATTTTTTTCAAAATTTTCCACCCAACAGTTTATATTTTAGAGGGGGATGGACGCTCGATTTCAATGAAAATTTGCACTTTAAAGTTGAATATTTCGCAAACAGATCACTGAATAGAAAAATTGTCTTAGCAACCCCCCAATGGTTTTAAAAGACCTATTCAACAATACCCCACAATATAGGGTTAGTTAAGAAAAAAAAACACCCCCACTTTACGTCTATGGGAGGTACCCTAAAAAATGTTTTTATACTTTTTTTATTGTACCACTTTGTCGGCGTGACTGATATGTATATTCATGTCAAATTACAGCTTTCTAGTACTAACGGTCTCTGAGCTTACCCGTAGTTGACTACGGAACCCTAAAAACAAATTTTATTCGGAAAACAGATTTCACACAGTTACTGCAACTAATGATAAGTTCAAACTATTTATTATTTTCAATATGTATAATCTCTGCTCTTTTTTTTTTTCTTCATTTGTGCGGAAACTGTGATCATAACGTTTTGCTCGTTTTTTGTGACAAGACGATAATATCTTTGACGCTAGCTCCGCCTATCATCATTGCTACCCATTATGCTAAACATTCAAAAGTGTAAAAAATGTGAAACTGTGAAATTCAATGTAGGTATGTACAAAGTTACATAAGAATCGATTAACTATCTAGTTAAAAAAACTTATTGCAAGATTTAAATAAATTAATATCACGGGACAATTCACACCAACTGACCTAGTCCCAAAGTAAGCTTAGCAAAGCTTGTGTTATGGGTAGGTACTAAGCAACGGATAAATATAATTATATAGATACCTACTTAAATACATATTAAACACCCAAGACCCGAGAACACATTCGTATTTTTCATACAAATATCTGCCCCGACACGGGAATCGAACACGAGACCACAAGCTTCGTAGTCAGGTTCTCTAACCACTAGGCCATCTGGTCGTCATTTGAAGCAATTTGAAACAATGAAACAAATATACGAGCTCAAGCTAAAAAACGATTATTTATAAATTAGATTAAGTATACTTTATTAACTTATTAACATAACTTATGTACTTTATTAACATAATTGTAAGCAAATTATGTAAGTACAGGGTGGGGTCTCTAACAGGAGCAAATAATTAAAACAGATTATCTGGTTGAACTGAAAGATATTAGTTCAGCGACTTAAAAATAATAAGTGTTATAATTAGTGTTTTTTTTTTCAAAGAAGCGAAGCAGAGCAAAATTTCTGATGTTTGTGGTGTGGCAGGCGACGTCAGTTGGGCTATAGGATGGTGTACAGTTAGCAGCAGAAGTGGATGAGCATTTTCGGTGCTCAAAATGACACACTGCTCTACTGCCAAGGTAGTAGAGCAGTGTGCAGCAGCAGCACAAGTGCTCATAAGCTTCAGCTGCTTAGTGTACGTTGATAATACAATTTTATTCGTATGAAAAAGGGAAAATCTAAAGACTCCATTATTTTCAAAAGTAATTAAATAATAGGTAATTACCATTGAGCAGTAGAAACTAAAATTAAATTTCTTGCTCCAGTTGCGGAGCCCCGGTATAAAAAGGAAAATTGACAAACTCTAATACCTCATCTTACCGAATAAGAGTGTATCATTGTTCGCTTGCATAATGAAACTGTCGCCCGGTGGGAAGGGAACCATTCAAATGAATTTGCAGGACGGGGCGACAGGCCTTTTCACACCATTCACAACACAGTATTTTTACAAGCCTTTGTACAAATCATCTGTGGAAAGCGATATCCTGTCTGAAGGAATATGTAGAGCTATAAGATGCCCTTACTATGGTATATTATAAATGCGAAAGTGTATGTTTATTTGTCACGCTTTTACGCCTAAAGTACTCAACTCCTTGAATCCTCCTGAATTGAGTCGAGTAGAGTCCTGATGAAGTTTGATATGGAGATAGTGAAATTCTGAGAAGGACATAGATAGTTGTTGTTGGAATTGTACGTGTCATCTCCCAGCCATATACGTCCCACTGCTGGGCACAGGCCTCCTCTCAGAACAAGAGGGCTTGTACGTGTATAAATACAAAATTACTTTGTTTGTTAAATGAATTCTTTGTAGACGAGTCGCGGGATATGCCAGTAAACGTATATTTAAAACCGACCAAGAGTGTATCGTACATGTACAGGACACATACAGGTTCCGTGGTCGTTACGAAAAAATCCAGTAATATTTTTCTAAGGATTTTGTATTTTGTGCGGAATTTTCCAAAGTAGGTATATTTTATAAGTTAGGCTGCTAAATAAAGCTCCTCATTCTGAGAGGAGGCCTGTGCCCAGCAGTGGGATTTATATAGGCTGGGATGATGATGATGACTAAAATCATGTTTTTTTTCAAAGTTTCAAGAAGATTTTCGGGACTAAGGGTTTTACATTGGTTGTGTGTGTTCGTTTTAGATTATATATGACATCAACGTTGGTTCCATTGCTCCCTAAATGTAACGTTCTGAAAAGCACAATAATGTAATATATAGCAATCACAACTGCCCACGTCATTTTCGCGGAATTTTGTAAATGGGTTCGGAAATAAAAAGGAACAGCGGACGGAAATACATTCTGGGCGTAATTATAGTCTCGATTTGCGTCAGCAAAGTGTGCTGCGTGTTTTGGCTACAAAATTTAATCTCAAAATTAATTTCTAATTAGACACCTCATTTTAGACCGTTTTAATTTAAATCTATACTAATATTATAAAGAGGAAAACTTTGGATTTTTGGATGTTTGTTACGAATAAACTCAAAAACTACTGGACCGATTTTAAAAATTCTTTCACTATTAGAATTCTAAAGTATTCCAAAGTGCCACAGGCTATTTTTTATATGTTTGTTATGAATTAACTAAAATACTACTGGACCGATTTTAAAAATTCTTTCACTATTAGAATTCTAAAGTATTCCAAAGTGCCATAGGCTATTTCTTGTTTTTTTTTTGTTACGAATTAACTCAAAAACTACTGGACCGATTTTAAAAATTCTTTCACTATTAGAATGCTAAAGTATTCCAAAGTGCCATAGCCTTTTTTTTCTGGCTCGTGCGGTTTATGCATCCGCCACAGACGCGTTAAGGTAAGGAAACGAAATCATAAAAATACGAATTCAACAGGAGAAGATTACATGGGATTAAAGCGAAAGAAATAAAGATATTTTACATAGGTGCACATCGACGGTAGAAAGCATAAACGCTGTAACCCACACCTTTACCAAAAATTTTTTATTGCATATTTCGATTCAGTTTTTTTTTCTGCGTCGAATGCTGTAACTCTCGTTGCTCTACGACGCTTAGAAGTTTCTGGACAGCGTAGGAATTTTTACAATTTTTGGCTATTTATGGTACGTCAAATGCTGTAACCGACACGAAAAACGAATAAAAATAGAGTCCTGTATCTTACTTCATACACGCGGAACAATATTCATCCACACGATGTCACTTACAGCGTTTAGGCGTAATAAAAAATATATCATACGTGGGTTACAGCATTTACGCTGATCGAGAATGTATTGCAGGTGAGTGTTAAAGCATTCACTGGGAATCAAAACAACTGAATACTTAGGGTTACAGCTTTCTATCAAAAATATTCAAGGCAGTTCCCGGAGCATTAGGATAAGATTCATGACGTTACAGCATTTGAAAATGCATAATATTATTGTTAGCAGTCAATTTACATCAATTTTACAACGCTTTTATTAGCTTTTCATGTATTTTTGTTTGTAACCGACTGCTTTGAATCTCAATTTTGACCCACTTTAAACCGGTCAGATTTAATTTAAACTCTGTAGACTTACTTATTAGTATTAAGAATAGATGACAATACAATAATAATAGTTAATTATCAAACTAACACTAAATCTTCTTTAAAAAAAACTAACAATATATCTACTAGGTACTAGACTTACTATCGCCCCACCCCGGCTTCGCACGGTCACAAATTTAAAAAAAGGTCTTATACAAGGACACCTCACAAACATTTTTCAGCTCCATTTCCCGCGCAAACGGAACGCTTTTTTTAATTCGTATCTAATATTTTTTGAGTGGAATGTCCGATTATTTAGAATAATTCAAAAAGTGATCTATAAGTATTGAAACATTCTTGAATATGAAGTAATTTATTTGGATAAGGATTAATGTAAAGATATAGATAATATGGTTTCATTTTGGTCGGGATTTCTATCAACTTTTAAAACGTAAAAAAGTACCTGTACCTAGTTATAAGTGACATTATACCAGTAGTTACAATAGATGGACATATGGTTTTTTTCTAGATACCGATATACTTCTTCGGCCTTTCTCAAACTTCTCAGTGTAGGCCTCCTTCAATTTTTTCCACTCGTCGCGACATTGAGCTTTTTGGATCCAATTTGAATCAGCAACCTTTTTACGTTGTCTTTCCACCGCATTTGTGGTCTACCCTGAGGTCGCTTTTCCCCCCCATGGCTTCCACTCTAGGAGACGCTTGCACCACGACTGTTCACTCCGGGCCACATGTCCAGCCCAGTTCCACTTTAAGCTCGCCACTCGTTTTGTCACGTGTGCGACTTTGCTTTGATCCCGAAGCTATTTTTTTGTTTTGCGGTCCATCAGCGACACTCCTACCAGCTTCTTCTCCACTGCCCTCTGGGCCACTTGTAATCGATTGATCACGTCTTTCGTGAATACCCAGGTTTCAGCACCATAAGTGAGCACCGGCAGGATGCACTGATTAAATATCCTGGCTTTTTGATCCGCAGAAATTTTGATCTTAAAAGCAAAGTCCAGTTTCGAGTATGCTGCCCACATAAGCCTTATTCGTCTGTGAAGTTCACTAGTTTGGTTATCTTTGCCCATCCTGATCTTCTGTCCCATCCCAGGTATACGTACTTCTTTACCTGGTCTACGGTGGTTTGGTTGATGGTTATGCTTACGGTATTTCCATCCATGTTCGTCATAATCTTGGTTTTTTCCAAGTTCATTTCCAAAACAACTTGTAAAGAGACGTCACTCAACTCTTGAATCATTACCTGTATTCTTCTCACGGAGAGAAGAACTATGTCCTCTGCGAACCTTAAGTTATTCAGTCTAGCTCCTGCTATATTTAGACCTCGATTTTCCCATGCGAGTTTTTTGAAAACATCTTCCAGAACCAGAGTAAACAGGTTTGGATTAATTGGATATTTTTCCTTTGTTAGTTCTGTTTTTTTTTCTAATAAAAGCTTGTTTTTGTTACACCTCAAGTTACATTATTAAGTTTTAATAGTACGAACCCTAACTTTTTCTGGTAATAAATAAGGT